>NW_006771065.1:835191-864153 GCF_000442215.2 Lipotes vexillifer
CAGGCTCCGGACGCGCAGGCTCAGCGGCCATGGCTCACGGGCCCAGCCGCTCCGCGGCATGTGGGATCTTCCCGGACCGAGGCACGAACCTACATCCCCTGCATCGGCAGGCGGACTCTCAACCACTGCACCACCAGGGAAGCCCGCACATTCTTTCCTTGATAGAACATGCCTTCATTATTACAGAAAGTTGTATCTTCTACTCTATGGGAGAATTCTGTGAGTTTGGCAATTCCAGCCTGAACTGGCAACTCCAGGCTTGGTTGCTGATATGTTAAAGGAGGAGATAAAAATATAAACTCCCTCGTTCATTCATTTGTTCATTCAGCCACTAAATATTTGTTGAATGTGTGCTATTTGTTGAGAGTCTACTACTGGGATCTGTTCATAGGGGATGCAGCTGTAAACAAAACAGAGAAAACCCCTGTTCCCCTGGAGATTATAGTCACTCGATGAATGCCTGATGTTCAAGGTAATTTCTTGCTGCATAATCATATTTTGCATGTTAGATGCTGGAAATTACTTCATTCTTTCTCTTTGCATCTTTCAGTGAAGAAATCCTTCGCTATTCTCCCTCCCCCGAGCCAGATGTCGATGAATGTGATGGTCTCATACTCAAAAAGGCAGAAGAAAAAGCACATGAAAGGCTTTCAAAATATTACCATCACTGAAAACGTTTAGAAGTGTTTATTTTCTCTGGATTTAGTGTTAGCAAGTGTTTTTTAAAAGTATTTTTTAAAATTATTTTTCACCTTCCAGATTTCTTTTGTAACTTTTAAAATAAGACAATTAAAACGTTTAAAATTTGGATAGTAAAGCAAGAGATGTTTTTCCAGTAACTGCATCATGCCATTTAGTGTTTCCTCAGTTTCAGGTGATTGAGAGCATGAACCCAAAATAACCATCAGGTGGCAGGAATCAGGACGGCTGGGGCTTGTGGTTGTACTGTGAATCTTGTATATATGCTGCAAAAATACTCAATAGGGGTCAGTTGGTACTGATGAGGAGTGTTTGTTTTTAATTAATTTTATTAAAAAATTTCATTTAAGGTCACTATTTTGGCAGGAATGAGGCCAATTTCCATTTCATTAATTATGTAAGGAATTTCATGTGGAAACTTGAGATAATTGATACAATATTTTCAATTTATTCCAGTGATATTTTAGTACCTGTATGGATTGAATGTTTGTATCCCCACCAAATTTGTATGTTGAAACACTAATGGACAATGTGATAGTTTTGGGAGATGGGGCCTTTGGGAGGTAATTAGGTCATAAGTGTGGATCCCCTATCATGGCGTTAGTGTCTTTATGAAGAGACATTAGAGGACTTGCTTCCTGTTTCTCCCCTCCCACCATGTGAGGACACAGCAGGAAGGCAGTCATCTGCAAACCGGGAAGAGAGCTCTCATCAGAACCCGACTACCCTGGCACCCTGATCTCAGACTTCCCAGCCTCTAGGACTAAAAGAAATTTTTGTTGTTTTTAAGCTCCTAGTCTGCAGAAGTTTGTTCTAGCAGCCCGAGCTGACTAAGGCATACTGATACAAGATTGGTGCCTGACTGAGCCATCCTCGAATTTTCCTCTCTAGCTGGGCACATGTGTGTGTGGGGTTAGGGGGCCATAATAAAAGCATGTGACTGAGCTCTGGGTAGAGGTATTCCATTACTCCTTTTGTTCTAGTCAGTGCTTAAACTAGCACATGGTGTCAGCATATAGTTATGGTTTTGTTTCTATTGTCTACTGGATACTGTGATATTTTAACCAAAGTAGCCTTTTTAACTAGTCTATTACAACATCTTATAAGATTAGGATATACTTAATGAGAGAAAGAAATGCCAAAAGGAAAAATTGATGAAGACCCTAGGAAACACCATCTCTTTTCTTTATACCACACGATGTGTGCTGAGTACCTTTTTCATGTAAAAACATTAGTATGGCAGATTCAGGCAAGAGGGGAATGAAGGTAAAATGGCAACATGCAACCCAGTGCCATTCAGAAAATTTGGAACACTCTATAAGTTAGTTACATTGTCTGTCATTGGTGGAAAGTTCCAATTTTCATATTCCTCATGGGCAGAGCAACAGTTAACAGAAGGTAAACAGGAAGGCTTATGTGATATGCCAATGTGTATTTCTTTCTGGAGTAATATGGCAGAAAAAAGAGAGATCTAGTTGGTTTTCTAAATATACTACATCAACATCCCACGACTTGGATTCTCTTAAATAGAAATAAACATCTAGCGCGCAGATGAAATGCGGAAAAGAAACAACTCAATAAATGAAGCATAGGCAAGAGATTTTGGTCTTTAAAGGAAATCAGCTTTTAAATTTTCAACTGTAGCCCAGTGTTTAAAATCTGCAATTACCAGTGATTAGTCTCCTAATTTGCATCTTTCCTACGCTCATTGTTAACCAAATACGAGAGTTGTTAGAAGTGCAAAAGGTGGTAAGTACTAGAAATAGGTAATAACATGATACCTCAGAGTTACATAATATAAAGAATCTTTGAGTTATTCAGTGCTTTGGGAACTTTGTCTGTTGTTTTTATTATACGTTGTTTAGAGGTGTGTTAGGATCCTGATTGGATGGTGGAAACACTGGGGACCCAGTGAAGAGGAGGTGGGTCCTGGGTCGTGATAGATAAACTGATAGTGAGACAATGAGAGCAAAGATGGCTCCTACCAATAGAACGCTTTCCTTACTCCTGGTAGTAGAGAGGGCTTTGTTATTGATGTACCTCAGGTGGAGAGCAGACACTATTTCCAGTACAGCCTGCGGTTCTCTAGAAAGGGAGGCATTACATGCCAGGTTTTCATGGCAACGAAAGAAAGAAGGAATGGCCCTTTGAGGAGGAGCTGAGAGAGGTTTAAGGGCTTTTTTTGTTTGTTTGTTTTGTTTTGCGGAACCCGGGCCTCTCACTGCTGTGGCCTCTCCCGTTGCGGAGCACAGGCTCCTGACGCGCAGGCTCAGCGGCCATGGCTCACGGGCCCAGCCGCTCTGCGGCATGTGGGATCTTCCCGGACCGGGGCACGAACCCGTGTCCCCCGCATCGGCTGGCGGACTCTCAACCACTGCGCCACCAAGGAAGCCCTTTCTGGCTATTTTTTAAGATTTGGCATAGACAGCAGAGTCCTGGCAAAGCTGGGAGAAAGAACACAGAAGCAAATCTTGCTGCTGGGTCTCGCGTGAATGTTAGAGAAAAGGAAAAACACGTGGTCAAGGACGAAGATAATGGCTTTTGCCGGTTGAGGTCACTTGAATTTTCAAGGTCAAGAAGCAGTGTATCCTCTTAATGTATGATCCGTGGATGTATCTGGGAATTATTTTGGCTGTTTAAGTGCCCATAACTTTCTAACTCCTTAGCCTGTTTTATCATTATTTTTTGACATGGCATGTATCACCACCACATTATATATTTATCTGTTTTCTCTTAATTTCTTTCTCCTTGCATTATAAGGGCAGGGACTTTTTTGGCTTCATTTATTTGTTTGTCGAATGGTATCAGATGCATAGTAAATACTGAAATAAGTGTATTTATATATGATTGTGGTTAATGCTGGTTCAGGAAATCCAATACATTGGCAGGGGTCTTAGCAAGAACTGGCGGAGGGGCAGAAAAATGTGTTAGTGGGTGTGGCCATTTAAAAAGATGCCCACAAACTATTTGATACTCCTCCCTTCAAAATGTGGAGCCGTCTTCCCCTCCCCTTGAGTGGCTGTACTTAGTGGTTCTGACACACTGACTGTGGCAGAACCGATGGGTGTAACTTCTGAGTCTGGGCCATGAAAGACACCGTGGCTTTTCCTTGGTTCTCTCTCTGTCTGGTACACTCACTCTCTGTTTACTCACACTGGGGAAAGCCACCTGCCGTGTCCTGAGGATACATGAGCAGCTCTGTGGAGGGGCCCAGGTGGCAAGGAACCGTTGCTCTGGCCTACAGCCAGCGAAGAGCTGAGGCTCATGCTAACAGCCACATGCCTGAGCTTAGCGGCGGGTCCTCTAGTTTTAGGCAAGCCGTCAGCTGCCTGCAGCCCCTGCTGGTACCTTGTCTGCAACTTCATGAGAGACCTTGAGTCAGAACCACCCAGCTAAGGCACTTCCTAATTCCTGACCCTCAAAACTGAGATCATAAATGTTTGTTGTTTTAAGCACCTAAGTTTGGAGGTAATTTGTTCTGCAGCATCAGATAACTGCTATAGGGAGGAATCTGCCACCCAGAAATAGTTCATGTAACTGTTACCTGGGTGATTAAAGAAAAAATGCGTGAATGGAAATGCACACACCTACTCCTACATATTTTTATTCCTTTTCTCCTTTTGATCTCTTTTTTTTTTGGAGAAGACCTTATTTTTATAACATTCTGCAGTGCCTCCTATCCTGCAAGTTATCAATGGCTAATAAGTGGTGATGACAAGTTTTATATATTTATGATAAAATTCTCAGATAGGACAGAAGGCAGTTTGTACATCAAGATGTCCTTCCCTTCTTCGCTTTTTCTATTTGGTTCCATTGTGTAGATTAAGATTTGTCATATCTGGGGAATGAAGAAACATGGCTGTGTGTGTGTGTGTGTGTGTGTGTGTGTGTGTGAGAGAGAGAGAGAGAGAGAGAGAGAGAGAGAGAGAGAGAACAACCTCTAACAACCACATTGTTGCTTTTCAGACTCACATCACATACATGCAGCTTGAAAACATGTACGAAAACTGAACAACCACATGCTTTTCAGACTCACATCACATACATGCAGCTTGAAAACATGTACGAAAACTGATTGAAACTGCTTCACAATCAATTAGTATTTTTTCTTGAAAATTTGCTGAAAACATGATTCTTACCTAAAGGGGATTTAATTAACTCCTGGCCAGGAAGTTTTGCTGCATAAATGTGTTTTCTTTTAACTAACAAATATGACATTTCAAAATGTGAATGCAGAATATTGAATGATAGTAGACATTGTTATGGATTTGGAAAAGGATTTCTCTTAGATTTTGGAAGGAAAAGTGTATAGTCCCTTTTTGAGAGCTTGTTACCCCACGATCTCCTTCTCAGCATTCAGAAATGGAAAGCACGGAAGTCCTCTATCTTAAACCTGGGCGGTGATATTGGCCTTGGGGTCGGAGTCATCTGGGTTTTACCATTTACAAGTTATGTGACCTTAGGCAGGTGATTTAGCTTTGCTGATGCTTAGCTATCTCCTCTGTGGCGCCTCTCCCATCCGTTCACTCAAACAAGTCAGTGGACAATAACAATGATGATATATGTACTATATTTGAAGCCAAGTCACATGGAGATGGGTTGTTAGTTGATACTTAAAATGACCTTCAAATCGGAAAAATGATTCTACTCCCCTCAACCCCCCGCTCCCGGCCACCCATGAGGTAATCTATAGGAGCAAAAGATCATAGTTTCAGTTATACACACATGATATGAAGAAAGGCTCAGTGGGCTGAACACAGTCTTGGGGTTAGACTTGGCTGTTATTTGAATGTGTCAGCAGAGCTGTGGTATAAAAGGGCACAGCAGTGCTCCTTCCGTCACTCTTGACGTGTGTCAGGCATGTTTTAGAGTGTGAACCCAATTTAGGTTTAGTCATATAATTTCAAACTTGTGGGTAAATATGAGTGATCAAGAAAAAGTGTGTATGTGTGTATACACCAGTATGGTATGGCTCAGCAAAGCCTAGATGGTGACTTAATTCCATCTTGACAAGCTTGGCAAATTCTAATTTCCAGACAAGCATATTCTGTGCTTGAGACTTCTTTATTAGTGAAGAGATGAGGATTTTCCTCTCATCTGTAGGTTCATCCCTCTGACCAGATAGCAGTGTGATATGGACTTAAGAGTGATGAAATTGCCTTAGCCCTCAGTGTCTCTGGACGAGAACAGTGTGAAAAATATAAAAAAATGGCACCAGCTAACACTTACCACTTAACTATGTGCTGGGCAGCACTGTTTTTTCACATGTGTCATGTAGCTTGACACTCCTGATCTCTCTACCCTCTGACTTTTTTTTTTTTTTTTTTTTTAGCCTCCGGACGCGCAGGCTCAGCGGCCATGGCTCACGGGCCCAGCTGCTCTGTGGCATGTGGGATCTTCCCAGACCGGGGCACGAACCCGTGTCCCCTGCATCAGCAGGCGGATTCTCAACCTCTGCGCCACCAGGGAAGCCCTGCCCTCTGCCTCTTGACCATCTTAAGAGTGAGGTGGTATTTGTAGCTCCTACTGGCATGGTGGTCATTACCCTGTGCTTCATCATTTCACCTCACCAACCCCAGTGACCCCACTTTCTACTAGTTAGCATTCTTGAACCTCTCTTTCCTTTGAATTTCTGTCACTATTCACTCTGGGACATTTCTGTCACCTATTTTTTTTATTGAAGTATAGTTGATTTACAATGTTGTGTTAGTTTCAAGTATACAGCACAGTGGTTCAGTTATGCATATATATGTATCCTTTTTCAGATTCCTTTACCTTATAGGTTATTACAAAATATTGAGTATAGTTCCCTGTGCTATACTCAACAAGTAGGTCCTTTTTGGTTATCTATTTTGTATATGGGAGTGTGTATATGTTAATCCCAAACTCCTAATTTATATGTCATCTATTTTTTTCTTCTGCTTCCCCCCCCCCAAATAACTCAGTGCTATTGAAAAAGTCATTTAACTACTTTGATAATCTCTCATACAGAGGCAGTCATTGATTCAATGTGCTTTGTGCTAGGCACTGAAGAGAGAGTGGTGAAGAAACAGACAAAAATCCCTGCCCTTGCTTACATTCTGGTGTGTGTGGGGGAAATGGGTAATAAATAAGACCATAAAGTAAAATATATAGCCCAACAGAGAGAATAAGCACCAAGGAGCACTTATACATAGTACTGAAAGCAGGAAGCAGGAATAAGAGGTAGAGATGGGTGGAGAAGTTGCAGTTTTAGATGTGCAGGGAAGATCTTACTGAGAAAATGGCTTCTGAATAAAGAGTTGGAGGAAGTGGAGAGCAGGTTGTTGCTATAACCTTAGTTGGGCCCCCATGAATGAGCGGCAATTATTTTATCCATCTCATTTTAACTCAGTGTCACATACTACAGCACTTTTCCAAATCCCTCTCTTTAAGCTCCTGCCAAGTCCTTAGCTTTATGAGATCAAGATGCTTCCACCTTTATCTGGTAGGACTGAGAACACGGAATTTATTCTGCTGATAGTTATTGAAAGCCAGTCAGACAGAATAATCAAATAATCCCGATCTCCTGGAGCTTATATTTTAGTTTATGGAGCTTATATTCTTTAACGGAGCTTCTATTCTAGCGTCATTATGCCGTCCCTACTTTCTTTCTTTTTTCTTGAAAATGTCCCCATCTTTCTATCTTCTCCTGTTACCCTGCCAGATTTATTGTGGTGTAATTGACAAAATAAAATTGTAAGATATTTAAAGTGTACCATATGCTGATTTGATATACATTTATATTGTGAAAGTATTCCCACCCATCTAGTTAATAAACCCATCTATAACCTTACATATCTTTACTTATTGCTATTTAAAAGAAGTAACATTCCATCCATCTGTGCTATCGCTCTCAACTTATTCTGCCTTCCTCTGAAACTTAGTGGTCAATAAATGTCCTTTTGTTAGTCAAATCTTTACTTTCCTGCTTCACTAGTTACTCACTTCCCTACTGCTTACAAATGTGTTGAGGACTTCCCACTCCTAAAACACCTTCTCTTGGTTCTCCTTCCAATGATAAGTACTTACTGCTCACTTCTCTTTCATTGACAAGCATCTTGAAAGCTTTAACTGCATTGTTTCTATCTCTTTACTACGATGTTACCATCATTTCAAATGGAAAATCAAAACACATGGTATGAGACAGAATAAATTGAAATTGGGAGTATTCCAGAAAATCTAGAACAGGTTACTCTGATTCCTACCTATGAACTGAACTCACCCACAATTTGACTGATAATCCTCTCTTAATAGTCCCCAGTATCATTCTAGCATCAAATCCAAAATAATTTTGCCTCATTGCCCTTGAACTCTTTCTGGAAATTTACGATTGTTGATATTTTTGATATCCTTTCCCTTAGTATGTGACAGTTAACCCTCTCTTCCTCCTCTTGTGGCTTCTTCATCTTTCACTAACTTCCTTTCCTCTTATTCCACAAGAGTGCACATTCTTTAATGCTCTTATTCGTGGAGCTCTACTTTCAATGCTTGATGAAGAAATCTAATGTCTTTAACTAGTTGTTTGACAGCCACATTTGCAACTATGGCTCCCAGATTTGTATCCAGTGCCCTGATTTTCTATGAACTCAGGCCAACATTTCTTTTTCTTTTTTTTAAAAAAATTATTTATTTATTTTTGGCTGCGCTGGGGCTTCATTGCTGTGCACGGGCTTTCTTTAGTTGCGGCAAGTGGGGGCTACTCTTTGTTGTGGTGCACGGACTTCTCACTGCGGTGGCTTTTCTTGTTGAGGAGCACAGGCTAGGTGTGCAGGCTTCAGTAGTTGTGGCTTGCAGGCTTCAGTAGTTGTGGCTCACGGGCTCTAGAGCACAGGCTCAGTAGTTGTGGCGCACAGGCTTAGTTGCTCCGTAACATGTGGGGTCTTCGCAGACCAGGGCTCGAACCCGTGTCCCCTGAATTGGCAGGCGGATTCTTAACCACTGTGCCACCAAGGAAGCCCCAGGCCAACATTTCTAATTGTGGATTATTCCCACAATTTCTAATTGTGGATTATTCCCACAATTTAAGTATCTCCAATTTAACACACCAGAGGTTAAATCACTCTCTGTTGTGCCGGCCATAAAATCAGTTTATCTTTATTTCTGTCAATGATGCCTCCATTTGTTCAGTCATCCAGGCTTGAGTACTCAGTGGCATTTTTGATGCCATTCTTTTTCTATCTCTCCACAACCTATCCATTGCCCTGGCCATCTTATCACCCTCCCTTGTGTTCTTTATTATTTGTTTTCTTCACAATTTGTAAATATCATATTTATTTGTTTGTCTACTTATTTATTCCCTTGCTGGAAAGTAAATTTTGTGAGATCAGGGACAATACCTACCTAACTCAACATTGTATCTCCAGCTTCTAGCACAACGCCTGGTTTGTAGTATTTCTTAATAAAAACCTGCTGAATGAATGACTGAATGAGTAGAAGTTTGTTGATTATTTTCCAGGATGTTTCCAATTTTTCCATTCTTTTGAGTTGCCATTCCCACCACTTTAGTTCAGCCCTTGTCACTGATTGTTGAGATTATTGCAATAGCATCCTACGTGGTCCATCCTCATTCCTTCCCCTGAGCTGTCCCTGCTATGGGACAGAATTCCTATCCGTTGTTTTTTTTTTTTTTTTTTTGTGCATGGGCCTCTCACGGTTGTGGCCTCTCCCGCTGCGGAGCACAGGCTCCGGACGCGCAGGCTCAGCGGCCATGGCTCACGGGCCCAGCCGCTCCGCAGCATGTGGGGTCTTCCCGGACTGGGGCATGAACCCGTGTCCCCTGCATCGGCAGGTGGACTCTCAACCACTGCGCCACCAGGGAAGCCCTTCCTCTCCTTTTAATAAAAGACGTTCTTGTAGAAAAAAAATTAGTTCAGCTCCTGTAGATGATCATTAAAGGTCTTCTATACTTAGTGCAACTTTTCCATTCACTGTCCCCATTAGTCCCCATTCATACAAGTCAAGAGCTACATGGCACAAGGCCAATTATGTAACTTTTGGTTACCTTTAATCAAGAGTTGTTATTCCTGGGAAAGGGACTTTGACACATATCCTCCAAAGGCTAATATCATTATTAACTCTGTAGTTATGAGAAATTATTAATATGAGTTAGAACTCCACCTTTATATTCAGACTCTTCTCTAGAATCTATTTTACCAACAATGGGAAGGGGAAGTATAGGAGGAATAGAATTAGGACAATACTTTAAAATATGTTGTGGTTATGGAGGGAGGAGCTATAAACAAAACTGCAAAACTGCCAGAAAAGTACGTGAGCCCATATTATTTCCCTAAGTAGCAAGGAAGAAGGGAAATGTGTGTTTGGGAAGGTTGGTTGCAACAAGGAGACTCTGGAATAAATTTAATGTAATTTAATCACTTAGATGATTCTTTTCCTTTCTAAAATTGCAATTGCAAAATCCCACTTAATTTTATTTATGGTAAAGTCACCTGAATCTGGATGGAATTAATGATTTGGCACATTGCTGATCAAACAGAAATGGTCCCACAGTAGACATGGAGAAACATTGTTGAATGAATAGATAACTCTCCTATCTAGGCACAGTGTTTGGCATAGCAAGTGAAGAAAGATAATGTAACTGGTTAATAAGTAACTTGGAATTCTAGGAGGGGCAGATTAAAAAAGGTCAAGGGCACAGTAGTATGGAGACTTTATAGAGTATCATATACTCTAAGTATATGATACTTAGAGACTATTTATTTATTTATTTATTTATTTTTTAGACGATGTTGGGGGTAGGAGTTTATTAATTAATTTTTGCTGTGTTGGGTCTTCGTTTCTGTGCGAGGGCTTTCTCTAGTTGTGGCAAGCGGGGGCCACTCTTCATCGCGGTGCGCGGGCCTCTCACTATCGCGGCCTCTCTTGTTGCGGAGCACAGGCTCCAGACGCGCAGGCTCAGTAGTTGTGGCTCCCGCGCCTAGTTGCTCCGCGGCATGTGGGATCCTCCCAGACCAGGGCTCAAACCCGTGTCCTCTGCATTGGCAGGCGGATTCTCAACCGCTGCGCCACCAGGGAAGCCCCACTGAGTATTTATTGAGTGAAGTAAATGCAGGGAAACTGATTGGGTAGCAAGACTTTGGAAGACTACAGTGCTGGTTGGAATTCTGATCTGTCATTTACTTTCTCTGTTGCCTTGGATTTTTATTCCTCAGTTTTCTCATCTGCAACATGGGGAATATTTGTTCTTGCAGGATTATTATAAACTTGGGATGATAAGTAAAACACCCACTTTGGCACCTGGTACTTTTCATGTCACTTTTTTTTTTTAATTTTAATTTTATTTTTTTATGTCACCTTTTACCTGGTCGACAAATGGTAACTATTGTCGCTAGTATTTACCTAAGGAGTCTAGAGAACATCTCCCTGGAAATACTCAAGGTGAAAATAAATAATTGGTGATATGGATAGTTTAGATTTCCTCACTTCCCTGGTGATAGACCAGGTAATCTTTTATGGTGCATCACAACTATTAAGTAGCATTTTATGTGAAATACACAAACCTTTACAAATAATACTATGTAATTATTGTTTTGGTGACTTTCATCTAAAATTTGGAGATGTGGAATTAAATCGTGGGTAAAAATGTTGCTTGCCAATTGCACACATAACTGAGTGCAACAGTGTTGTCAGGATGGAAACGGCCAGGATAATATTTCTGTTCTCGCAGAAAAGCAGTGAGATGTGGATGAGAGGTGGCTGCCCAGATAACATCCTATGGGATAACTTTGCAGAAGACTCTGATATTAATGACTGATTATCTTTATCTCTTGCACCCTTGTAGCAGATCCTTGGAAGTATTTGCTTTCCCTTCATTCCAAAGAGTGATTGCTGAGTAAAGCTAGGGAATCTGGTGATATGCAATTTCAACTCTTTGAGAGACATTTTGAAATATCTTTATAGAGTGTTTATTTCTAAAGAATCTAATTGTGCTTTAATGGCTAATAAATCACGTTCACCTGAAAGCATGTTCAAAACTATCATCCCCTCTCCAAAGGTTCAAAATTTGCTTTACTTGTCTCTATCAACCACTTTTCACTAAAAGGTTAATGGTATTTCATTGATTTCCCAGTAAAGGTACTCTCTACAGACCGTGTGAATACCAATATAATTTTATATGTATCATAGCAGAAATGTATCAGGACTAATAGATTTTTCTTTAACTGAAACATATTTTAAACCACAAAACATTTTAAAGATTCATGTACTCTGGAAAATATTTAATACTATGCAAGGAAACATGAATTTTCATAGCATTCAGGATGTATGGTAGGCTGTCTACGTTATTTGTTTTATTAAATATATTTTTCTCTCCCAATACATGTTCCGTCCTCTGTACTGTCACTTGAAGTTTGGAAAATATGTCTTGCTTTAGGAAATTGTGATTAAAAAACCCTGAATTCATAAGCTAGGTACATTTCTTTACCAAAGAATTCACCATGACTTGTATGATGTGATTTTGAGAGTCACAAGTCCTTGATTCAGGTCCTCCTTCTACTACTTATTAGTTGCATTCACTAAAGAAAATCATCTAGTCTGTGTGTGTTTCAGTTTTCTAATCCATACAGTAGGGATAATGATATATTTGCTTGTTTAACTTACACAGCCAGCATGAGGATCACATTAGAAATGCTTTGTAAAATTTAAGTATAATTAAATTAATGGTATCATTTATTATTATTTGTATTAATTAACCCACCCCCCAGTCTGAGATATAATTGACATTTAACATTAAGTTTAAGATGTACAATGTGATAATTTGATGTATGTATATACTGCAAAATGATTGCCATGTTAAAATTAGTTAACACATCAACTCAGATAATCACCATTTTTTGGGGGGGTTGGGGAGAACAGTTTAGATCTACTCTCCTAGCACCATTCAAGTATATCGTACCATATTGTTAACCGTAGTTACCATGCTCTAAATTAGATCCTCAGACTTACTCATCTTATAGTTGGAAGTTTGTATCCTTTGACTAACATCTCTCCATTTCCTCCACAGCAAAGCCCCTGGCAACCACCATTCTATACTCTGTTCATATGAGTTTGACTTTTTTACATTCCACATAAAAGTGATCATACCGTATTTGTTTTTCTCTGTCTGGCTAATTCCTTTAGCATAATGCCCTCATATTCCTTCCATGTTGTTTAAAATGGCAGGATTTCATTCTTTTTAAAGGGTGGCTAATTATCTATATACCTATCACATTTTCTTTATCCATTCATCTGTTGATGGACACTTAGGATGCTTCCATGTTTTGACTATTGTAAATAATTCTGCAGTGAACATGGGAGTGCAGATATCTCTTCAGGACAGCTGGATCATATGGTAGTTCTATTTTTAATTTTTTGGGGAAACCTCCGTACTGTTTTCCATAGTGACTACAGCAATTTACATTCCTACTCACAGTGCCCAAAGTTCCCTTATCTCCACACTCTCACCAGCACTTGTTACCTCTTGCTTTTTGGATGATAGTCATTCTAACAAGTGTGAATTGATATCTCATTTTGGTTTTGATTCGCATTTCCTTGATGATTAGTTATGTTGAGCACCTTTTCATGTACCTGTTGGCCATTTGAATGTCCTCTTTGGAAAAATCTCTGTTCAGTTCCTCTGTCCATTTAAAAATCAGATTTAGTTTTCTGCTATTGAGTTATATGAGTTCCTTATGTATTTTGGAAATTAACCCCTCATCTTATATGTGCTTTGCAAATATTTCTCCTACTCCACAGATTGACATTTCATTCTGTTGATTGTTTCCTGTGCTGTGCAGAAGTTTGATGTAACCCTACTGGATTGCTTTTGCTTTTATTGTTTGTGCTTTCCATGTCATATCCAAAAAATGATTTCCAAGGGCAAAGCCAAGGAAATTTTCACTATGTTATCTTCCAGGAGTTTTAAGACTTCAGGTCTTATGTTTAAGTCTTTAATCCATTTGTTGTTAATTTTTGTATATTGTGTAAGATAGGAGTCCAGTTTTATGCTTTTGCATGTGATTATCCAGTTTTCCCAATACCATTTATTGAAGAGACTATCTTTTCCCTTTAAATATTCTTGGCTCCTTTGTCAAATATTAGTTGACTCTCTATACATGATCTTATTTCTGGGCTCTTGACTTTATTCCATTTGTCTATGTGTCTATTTTTATGCTAGTACCATAGTGTTTTGATTAATCTAGGTTTTAATATAGTTTGAAATCAGGAGTGTGATACTTCTAGCTCTGTTCTTTCTCAAGATTGTATTGTCTATTTGGAGACTTTTGTGTTCTGTATGAATTTTAGAGTTAGAATTTTAGAATTAATAATTAGAATTAATTATTTCTGTGAAAAATGTCATTGGAATTTTGATAGGGATTGCACTGAATCTATAGATTCAGTGCTTTGGGTAGTATGGACATTTTAACAATTTTAATTCTGTAATCCATGAACATGGGATATCTTTCCATTATTTGTGTCTTCTCTGATTTCATTAATGTGTTATAGTTTTCAGTGTACAGATCTTTCAGCACCTTAGTTACATTTATTCCTAAATATTTTTTCAGATACTTTGTTAGTGTATAGAACATAACTGATTTTTCTATGTTTACTTTATATCCTGAAAATTTACTGAATTTGTTTATTAGTTTTAACAGTTTTCTTGGTGAAGCCTTTACAATTTTCTACATATAATTGTCTCTTGAATAATGTGGGGATTAGGGGCACCAACCTCCTGTGTGGTTGAAAATACACATATAACTTTACAGTTGGTCCTTTGAATCTGTTTCTTCACCCTTGGATTCAACCAACCATAGATTGTGTAATACTGTTGTACATATTTATTGAAAAAAATCCATATATAAGTGGGCCCATGTAATTCAAACCCATGTTGTTCAAGTGTCAAGTGTGTAAGATCATATTATCTGCATATGGAGACCATTTTACTTCTTCCTTTCCAATTTGTATGGCTTTTTATTTCTTTACTTGCCTAATGTTCTGACTAGGATTTCCATACTATATTGAATAGGAGTGGTAGGGATGGGCACCTTTGTCTTGTTCGTTATCTTAGAGGAAAAATTTTCAGCCATTTACCATTGAGTATGATGGTAGCTCTGGGCTTGTCATATATGTCATACCTTTATAATGTTGAGGTATGTTCCTTCTATACCCAAGTTGTTGAGAATTTTTATCATAAAAGCATGTTAAATTTTGTCAAGTTCATTTTCTGAGATGATCATATGATTTTTATGTTTTATTCTATTAATGTGGTGCATCACATTTACTGATTTGTGTACATTGAGCTGTCCTGGCATCCCTGGGATAAATCCCATTTGATCATGTATAATACTTTTAATGTGCTGTTGAATCGAATTTAACGTGCTGTAGTATTTGGTAGAGAATTTTTGCATCTATATTCATCAGGGATATTGTCCTGTAGTTTTCATTTTTTTCTTTTTGTTTTTTTTTTAAATTGCAGTAGTAAGCCTTAGAGCATTCTTCCTAAGCTGTCTTTTCTGTAATTTGTAAGTTTTAATTTTTTATACAAGTTTTAAAGATTACTTTCCATTTACAGTTACTACAAAATATTGGCTATATTCCCCGTATTGTACAAGCCTATCTTACACCCAATAATTTGCACCTACCACTCCCCCACCCCTATACTGCCTCTTCCCTCATTGGTAAACACTAGTTTGTTCTCTACATCTGTGAGTCTGCTGCTTCTTTTTTCATTTTTTATAGTGTCCTTGTCTGGCTTTGGTATCAGGGTAATGCTTCCCTCTTAAATGAGTTCGGGAGTATTCCTTTCTTTTCTATATTTTGGAAGAGTGTTAGAAGGATTGACATTAATTTTTCCTTAAATATTTGGTAGAACTCATCAGTGAAACCATCTGGTCCTGGGCTTTCCCTTGTTGGGAGCTTTCTGATTAATGATTCAGACTTCTTATTCATTGCTGGTATGTTCATAACTTCTATTTCTTCATCATTCAGCCTTGGTAGGTTGTTGGTTTCAAGGAACTAAACCAGTTTTTCTAGGTTATTCAATTTATTGGCATATAATTTTCCCTAGTACTTTTTAATGATTCTTTGTTTTTCTGTGGTATCAGTTGTAATGTCTCATCTTTCATTAGTGATTTTATTTGAGTGCTCTTTTCCTTAATCTTGCTAAAGTTTGTCTGTTTTGTTTCACTTAAAAAAAACCCCCAGCTCTTAGTTTTATTGATCTTCTCTATTTTTATTTCTGCTCTCTTTTTACTTTATTTTATTTTATTTTTTACAACTTTATTGGAGTATAATTGCTTTACAATGTTGTGTTAGTTTCTGCTGTATAACA
Source organism: Lipotes vexillifer (assembly GCF_000442215.2). NCBI lineage: Eukaryota > Metazoa > Chordata > Mammalia > Artiodactyla > Lipotidae > Lipotes > Lipotes vexillifer. Next base: position 851,237 of record NW_006771065.1, read on the forward strand.
AATTGAATCAGCTATATGTATACATATATCCCCATATCCCCTCCCTCTGGATCCTCCCTCCCTCCCTATCCCACCCCTCTAGGTGGTCACACAGCACCAAGCTGATCTCGCTGTGCTGTGCAGCTGCTTCACACTAGTTATCTATTTTACACTTGTCAGTGTATATATACACATGCCAATCTCTCACTTCATCCCAGCTTACCCTTCCCCCTCCCCATGTCCTCAAGTCCATTCTCTATGTCCTGTCCTGCCCCTAGATTCTTCACAACCATTTTTTTTAGATTGCATATATATGGGTGAGCATACGGTATTTATTTTTCTCTTTCTGATTTACTTCACTCTGTATGACAGACTCTAAGTCCATCCACCTCATGACAAATAACTCAATTTCATTTCTTTTTATGGCTGAATAATATTCCATTGTATATATGTGCCACATCTTCTTTACCGTTCATCTGTCGATGGACACTTAAGTTGCTTCCATGTCCTGGCTGTTGTAAATAGTGCTGCAGTGAACATTGTGGTACATGTCTCTCTTTGAATTATGGTTTTCTCAGGGTATATGCCCAGTAGTGGGATTGCTGGGTCATATGGTAGTTCTATTTTTAGGTTTTTAAGGAACCTCCATACTGTTCTCCATAGTGCTATATCAATTTACATTCCCACCAACAGTGCAAGAGGGTTCCCTTTTCTCCACACCCTCTCCAGCATTTACTGTTTGTAGTTATTTTGATGATGGCCATTCTCACCGGTGTGAGGTGATATCTCATTATAGTTTTGATTTGCATTTCTCTAATGGTTAGTGATGTTGAGCATCATTTCATGTGCTTGTTGGCAATCTGTATATCTTCTTTGGAGAAATGTCTATTTAGGTCTTCTGCCCATTTTTGGATTGGGTTGTTTGTTTTTTTTAGTTATTTCTGAGATATACATTTTAAAGTAATAACTAGAATTATACCTTATAACATTATACCAGAACATATAAGATTTTTAGAAACTTCATGTAATGTCTGAAACATTTATATTAATAACATATTTCTATACAAATAACCCAAAGAAAGTTTAGTATTAGTTGTATTTTTTTATACTGCAGGTTCTTATTAGACATCAATTTTATATACATCAGTGTACACATGTGAATCCCAATCGCCCAGTTCAGCACACAACCATCCCCACCCCACCACAGTTTTCCCCCATTGGTGTCCATACGTTTGTTCTCTACATCTGTGTCTCAACTTCTGCCCTGCAAACCGGTTCATCTGTACCATATTTCTAGGTTCCACATACATGTGTTAATATACAATATTTGTTTTTCTCTTTCTGACTTGCTTCAATCTGTATGACAGTCTCTAGGTCCATCCACGTCTCAACAAATGACTCAATTTCGTTCCTTTTTATGGCTGAGTAATATTCCATTGTATATATGTACCACATCTTCTTTATCCATTCATCTGTTGATGGGCATTTAGGTTGCTTCCATGACCTGGCTATTGTAAATAGTGCTGCAATGAACATTGGGGTGCATGTGTCTTTTTGAATTATGGTTTTCTCTGGGTATATACCCAGTAGTGGGATTGCTGGATCATATGGTAATTCTATTTTTACTTTTTTAAGGAACCTCCATACTGTTCTCCATAGTGGCTGTATCAGTTTACATTCCCACCAACAGTGCAAGAGGGTTCCCTTTTCTCCACACCCTCCTCAGCATTTGTTGCTTGTAGATTTTCTGATGATGCCCATTCTAACTGGTGTGAGGTGATACCTCATTGTAGTTTTGATTTGCATTTCTCTAATAATTAGAGATGTTGAGCAGCTTTTCATGTGCTTCTTGGCCATCTGTATGTCTTTTCTGGAGAAATGTCTATTTGGGTCTTCTGCCTATTTTTTGATTGGGATGTTTGTTTCTTTAATATTGAGCTGCATGAGCTGTTTATATATTTTGGAGATTAATCCTTTGTCCACGGATGCATTTGCAAATATTTTCTGCCATTCTCAGGGTTGTCTTTTCGTCTTGTTTATGGTTTCCTTTGCTGTGCAAAGCTTTGAAGTTTCATTAGGTCCCATTTGTTTATTTTTGTTTTTATTTCCATTACTCTAGGAGGTGGATCAAAAAAGATCTTGCTGTGATTTATGTCAAAGAGTGTTCTTCCTATGTATTCCTCTAAGAGTTTTATACTGTCCGGTCTTACATTTAGGTCTTGAATACATTTTGAATTTATTTTTGTGTATGGTGTTAGGGAGTGTTCTAATTTCATTCTTTTACATGTAGCTGTCCAGTTTTCCCAGCACCACTTATTGAAGAGGGTGTCTTTTCTCCATTGTATATCCTTGCCTCCTTTATCAAAGATAAGGGGGCCATAGGTGCCTGGGTTTACCTCTGGGCTTTCTATCTTGTTCCATTGATCTATGTTTCTGTTTTTGTGTCGGTACCATATTGTCTTGATGACTGTAGCTTTGTAGTATAGTCTGAAGTCAGGGAGTCTGATTCCTCCAGCTCCTTTTTCTCCCTTCAAGATTGCATTTGCTATTTGGGGTCTTCTGTGTCTCCATACAAATTTTAAGATTTTTTTGTTGCATTTCTGTAAAAAATGCCATTGGTAATTTGATAGGGATTGCATTGAATCTTTAAATTGCTTTGGGTACTCTAGTCATTTTCACAATATTGATTTTCCAATCCAAGAACATGGTATATCTCACCATCTATTTGTATCATCTTTAATTTCTTTCATTGGTGTCTTATAATTTTCTGCATACAGGTCTTTTGTCTCCTTAGGTAGGTTTATTCCTAGATATTTTATTCTTTTTGTTGCAGTGGTAAATGGGAGTGTTTTCTTGATTTCACTTTCAGATTTTTCATCATTAGTGTATAGGAATGCAAGAGATGTCTGTGCGTTAATTTTGTATCCTGCAACTTTACCAAATTCATTGATTAGCTCTAGTAGTTTTCTGGTGGCATTTTTAGGATTCTCTATTATAGTATCATGTCATCTGCAAACAGTGACAGTTTTACTTCTTTTCCAATTTGTATTCCTTTTATTTCTTTGTCTTCTCTGAATGCTGTGGCTAGGACTTCCAAACTATGTTGAATAATAGTGGTGAGAGTGGACATCCTTGTCTCGTTCCTGATCTTAGAGGAAATGCTTTCTGCTTTTCACCATTGAGAATGATGTTTGCTGTGGGTTTGTCGTATATGGCCTTTATTATGTTGAGGTAGGTTCCCTCTGTGCCCACTTTCTGGAGAGATTTTATCATAAATGGGTGTTGAATTTTATCAAAAGGTTTTTCTGCATCTGTTGAGATGATCATATGGTTTTTATTCTTCAATTTGTTAATATGGTGTATCACATTGATTTGTGTATATTGAAGAATCCTTGCATCCCTGGGATAAATCCCACTTGACAGTGGTGTATGATCCTTTTAATGTGTTGCTGGATTCTGTTTGCTAGTATTTTGTTGAGGATTTTTGCATCTATATTCATCAGTGATATTGGTCTGTAGCTTTCTTTTTTTGTAGTATCTTTGTCTGGTTTTGGTATTAAAGTGATGGTGGCCTTATAGAATGAGTTTGGGAGTGTTTCTTCCTCTGCAATTTTTTGGAAGAGTTTGAGAAGGATGGGTGTTAACTCTTCTCTAAATGTTTGATAGAATTCACCTGTGAAGCCATCTGGCCCTGGACTTTTGATTTTTGGAAGATATTTAATGACAGTTTCAATTTCATTACTTGTGATTGGTCTGTTCATATTTTCTGTTTCTTCCTGGTTCAGTCTTGGAAGGTTCTGCCTTTCTAAGAATTTATCTTTTTCTTCCAGGTTGTCCATTTTATTGGCATAGAGTTGCTTGTAGTAGTCTCTTAGGATGCTTTGTATTTCTGCGGTGTCTGTTGTAAGTTCTCCTTTTTCATTTCTAATTTTATTGATTTGAGTCCTCTACCTCTTTTTCTAGATGAGTCTGGCTAATGGTTTATCAATTTTGTTTATCTTCTCAAAGAACCAGCTTTTAGTTTTATTGATCTTTGCTATTGTTTTCTTTGTTTCTATTTCTTTTATTTCTGCTCTGATCTTTATGATTTCTTTCCTTCTGCTAACTTTGGGTTTTGTTTGTTCTTCTTTCTCTAGTTCCTTTAGGTGTAAGATTAGATTGTTTACTTGAGATTTCTCTTGTTTCTTTAGGTAGGCTTGTATAGCTATAAAATTCCCTCTTAGAACTGTTTTTGCTGCATCCCATCGGTTTTAGATCGTCGTGTTTTCATTGTCATTTGTCTCTAGGTATTTTTTGATTTCCTCTTTGATTTCTTCAGTGATCTCTTTGTTATTTAGTAATGTATTGTTTAGCCTCCATGTGTTTGTTTTTTATGTTTTTTTCCCTGTAATTCATTTGTAATCTCATAGTGTTGTGGTCAGAGAAGATGCTTGATATGATTTCAGTTTTCTTAAATTTACTGAGGCTTGATTTGTGACCCAAGATGTGATCTATCCTGGAGAATGTTCTGTGTGCACTTGAGAAGAAAGTGTTATCTGCTGTTATTGGATGGAATGTCCTATAAATATCAATTAAATCTATCTGGTCTATTCTGTAATTTAAAGCTTCTGTTTCCTTATTTATTTTCATTTTGGAGGATCTGTCCATTGGTGTAAGTGAGGTGTTAATATCCCCCAGTATTATTATGTTACTGTCAATTTCCTCTTTTATAGCTGTTAGCAGTTGCCTTATGTATTGAGGTGCTCCTGTGTTGGGTGCATATATATTTATAATTGTTATATCTTCTTCTTGGATTGATCCCTTGATCATTATGTAGTGTCCTTCCTTGTCTCTTGTAACATTCTTTATTTTAAAGTCTGTTTGATCTGATATGAGTATAACTACTCTAGTTTTCTTTTGATTTCCATTTGCATGGAATATCTTTTCCTTTCCCTCACTTTCAGTCTGTATGTGTCCCTAGGTCTGAAGTGGGTCTCTTGTACACAGCATATATATGGGTCTTGTTTTTGTATCCATTCAGCAAGCCTGTGTCTTTTGCTTGGAGCATTTAATCCATTCACGTTTAAGGTAATTATCGATATGTATGTTCCTATTACCATTTTCTTAATTGTTTTGGGTTTGTTTTTGTAGGTCCTTTTCTTCTCTTGTGTTTCCCACTTAGAGAAGTTCCTTTAGCATTTGTTGTAGAGCTGGTTTGGTGGTGCTGAATTCTCTTAGCTTTTGCTTGTCTGTAAAGCTTTCGATTTCTCCATCAAATCTGAATGAGATCCTTGCTAGGTAGAGTAATCTTGGTTGTAGGTCCTTCCCTTTCATCACTTTAAGTATATCATGCCACTCCCTTCTGGCCTGTAGGGTTTCTGCTGAGAAATCAGCTGTTAACCTTATGGGAGTTCCCTTGTATGTTATTTTTCGTTTTTCCCTTGCTGCTTTCAATAATTTTTCTTTGTGTTTAATTTTTGCCAGTTTGATTACTGTGTGTCTCAGCATGTTTCTCCTTGGGTTTATCCTGTATGGGACTCTCTGCACTTCCTGGACTTGGGTGGCTATTTCCTTTCCCATGTTAGGGAAGTTTTTGACTATAAACTCTTTAGGTATTTTCTCTGGTCCTTTCTCTCTCTTCTCCTTCAGCGACCCCTATAATGTGAATGTTGTTGCATTTAATATTGTCCTAGAGGTCCCTTAGGCTGTCTTCATTTCATTCTTTTTTTTTATTCTGTTCTGCAGCAGTGAATTCCACTATTCTGCCTTCTAGGTCACTTATCCGTTCTTCTGCCTCAGTTATTCTGCTATTGATTCTTTCTAGTGTAGTTTTCATTTCAGTTATTGTATTGTTCATCTCTGTTTGTTTGTTCTTTAATTCTTCTAAGTCTTTGTTAAACATTTCTTGCATCTTCTCGATCTTTGCCTCCATTGTTTTTCCAAGGTCCTGGATCATCTTCACTATCATTATTCTGAATTCTTTTTCTGTAAGGTTGCCTATCTCCACTTCATTTAGTTGTTTTTCTGGGGTTTTATCTTGTTCCTTCATCTGGTACATAGCTCTCTGCCTTTTCATCTATTTTTCTGTGTATGTGGTTTTTGTACCACAGGCTGCAGGACTCTAGTTCTTCTTGCTTCTGCTGTCTGCCCTCTGGTGGATGAGGCTATCTAAGAGGCTTGATGGGAGGGACTGGTGGTGGGTAGAGCTGACTGTTACTCTGGTGGGCAGAGCTCAGTAAAACTTTAATCCACTTGACTGTCAATGGGTGGCGCTGGGTTCCCTCCCTGTTTGTTTTTTGGCCTGAGGCCACCCAACACTGGAGCCTATCTGGGCTCTTTGGTGGGGTAATGACCAACTCTGGGAGGGCTTATGCCAAGGAATACTTCCCAAAACTGCTGCTGCCAGTGTCCTTGTCCCCGCGGTGAAACAGAGTCACACCCCGCCTCTGCAGTAGACCCTCCAACACTAGCAGGTAGGTCTGGTTCAGTCTCCCCTGGGGTCACTGCTCCTTCCCTTGGGTCCCCATGCACAAACTACTTTGTGAGTGCTCTCCAAGAGTGGAGTCTCTTTTTCCCCCAGTCCTGTCAAAGTCCTGCAGTCAATTACCACTAGGGTTCAAAGTCTGATTCTCTAGGAATTCCTCCTCCCATTGCCGGACCCCCAGGTTGGGAAGCCTGACGTAGGTCTCAGAACCTTCACTCCAGTGGGTGGACTTCTGTGGTATAAGTGTTCACCAGTCTGTGAGTCACCCACTCGCCAGTTATGGGATTTGATTTCACTGTGATTGCACCCCTCCTACCATCTCATTGTGGCTTCTCCTTTGTCTTTGGATGTGGGTTATCTTTTTTGGTGAGTTCCAGTGTCTTCCTGTTGATGATTGTGCAGCAGCTAGTTGTGATTCTGGTATTCTCGCAAGAGGGGGTGAGACCACATCCTTCTACTCCGCCATCTTGGTTCCTCCTACTAGTTTTTTTTTTTTTTTTTTGATATTGAGCTGTATGAGCTGCTTGTATATGTTGGAGATTAATCCTTTGTCAGTTACTTCGTTTGCACATAAATTCTCCCATTCTATTGGTTGTGTTTCATTTAGTTTAGGTTTCCTTTGCATGCAAAGGCTTTTAAATTTCATTAGGTCCCATTTATTTATTTTTGTTTTATTCTAGGTGGTGTGTCAAAAAGAATCTTGTGATTTATGTCATACAGTGTTCTGCCTATGTTTTCCACTAAGAGTTTTATAGTGTCTGGCCTTACATTTAGGTCTTTAATCCATTTTGAGTTCACTTTTGTGTATAGTGTTAGGGAGTGTTCTGATTTCATTCTTTTACATGTAGCCATCCAGTTTTCCCAGCACTACTTATTGAAGAGACTGTCTTTTCTCCACTGTATGTCCTTGCCTCCTGTGTCACAGATTAGTTGACCATAGGTGTGTGGGTTTATCTCTGAGCTTTCTATCCTGTTCCATTGATCTATATATCTGTTTTTGTGCCATACTGTCTTGATTACTGTAGCTTTGTAGTATAGTCTGAATTCAGGGAGTCTGATTCCTCCAGCTCCGTTTTTCTTTCTCAATATTGCTTTGGCTATTCAGGGTCTTTTGTGTTTCCTTACAAATTATTAGTTTTTTTGTCCTATTTCTGTGAAAAATGCCATTGGTAGTTTGATAGGGATTGCATTGAATCTGTATATTGCTTTGGGTAGTATAGTCATTTTTACAATGTTGATTCTTCCAATCCAAGATCATGGTATATCTCTCCATCTGTTGTATCATCTTTGTTGTTTTCATCAGTGTCTTATAGTTTTCTGCATACAGGTCTTTTGTTTCCTTAGGTAGGTTTATTCCTAGGTATTTCATTCTTTTTGTTGTAATGGTAAATGGGAGTGTTTCCTTAATTTCTCTTTCATGTTTTTCATTGTTACTGTATAGGAATGCAAGAGATTTCTGTGCATTAGTTTTGTATCCTGCTACTTTACCAAATTCATTGATTAGCTCTAGTAGTTTTCTGGTAGCTTCTTTAGGATTCACTATGTATAGTATCATGTCATCTGCAAACAGTGATAGTTTTACTTCTTTTCTGATTTGGATTCCTTTTCTACTCTGATTGCCATGGCTAAAACTTCCAAAACTATGTTGAATAATAGTGCTGATAGTGGACACCCTTGTCTTGTTCCTGATCTTAGAGGGAATTGTTTCAGTTTTTCAGCATTGAGAACAATGTTGGCTGTGGGTTTGTCAGATAAGGGCTTTATTATATTGAGGTAGGTTCCCTCTATGCCTACTTTCTGGAGAAGTTTTTGTCATAAATGGGCGTTGAATTTTGTCAAAAGCTTTTTCTGCATCCTTTGAGATTACCATATGATAATCCTTTTAATCCTTCAAGTTGTTAATATGGTGTATCACATTGATTGATTTACATATACTGAAGAATCCTTGCATTCCTGGAATAAACCCCACTTGATCATGGTGTATGATCCTTTTAATGTGCTGTTGGTTTCTGTTTGCTAGTATTTTGTTGAGGATTTTTGCACCAATGTTCATCAGTGATATTGGCCTGTAGTTTTCTTTTGTGACATCTTTTTCTGGTTTTGGTATCAGGGTGACAGTGGCCTCATAGAATGAGTTTGGGAGGGTTCCTCCCTCTGCTGTATTTTGGAAGGGTTTGAGAAGGATAAGTGTTAGCTGTTCTCCAAATGTTTGATAGAATTCGCCTGTGAAGCCATCTGGTCCTGGGCTTTTGTTTGTTGGAAGATTTTTAATCACAGTTTCAATTTCAGTGCTTGTGATTAGTCTGTTCACATTTTCTATTTCTTAATGATTTAGTCTTGGAAGGTTGTACTTTTCTAAGAATTTGTCCATTTCTTCCAGGTTGTCCATTTTATTGGCATATACTTGCTTGTAGTAATCTCTCATAATCCTTTGTATGTCTGCATTGTCAGTTGTTACTTCTTTTTCATTTCTAATTCTGTTGATTTGTGTCTTCTCCCTTTTTTCTTGATGAGCCTGGCTAATGGTTTATCAATATTGTTTATCTTCTCAGAGAACCAGGTTTTAGTTTTATTGATCTTTGCTATTGTTTTCTCCATTTGTTTTTCATTTATTTCTGATCTGATCTTTATGACTTCCTTCCTTCTGCTAACTTTGGGTTTTTTTTGTGTGTGTGTGGTACTCGGGCCTCTCACTGCTGTGGCCTCTCCCATTGTGGAGCACAGGCTCCGGACGCGCAGGTTCAGCGGCCATGGCTCATGGGCCTAACCGCTTCGCCGCATGTGGGATCTTCCCAGACTGGGGCACGAACCCACGTCCCCTGCATCGGCAGGCGGACTCTCAACCACTGCTCCACCAGGGAAGCCCTGTGTCATCGTGTTTTAATTGTCATTTGTTTCTAGGTATTTTTTGATATCCTCTTTGATTTCTTCAGTGATCTCTTGGTTATTTAGTAACGTGTTGTTTAGCCTCCGTGTGTTTGTATTTTGTACCTTTTTTTTTTTTCCCCTGTAATTGATATCTTGTCTTATAACACTGTGGGTGGAAAAGATACTTGATACAATTTCAGTTTTCTTAAGTATACTGAGGCTTTATTTGTGACCCAAGATATGATCTATCCTGGAGAATGTTCCATGAGCACTTGAGAAGAAAGTGTATTCTGTTGTGTTTGGATGAAATGTCCTATAAATTTTAATAAGTCCATTTGCTCTAATATGTCATTTAAAGCTTTTGTTTCCTTATTTATTTTCATTTTGGATGGTCTGTCCATAGGTGAAAGTGGGGTGTGAAAGTCCCATACTATTTTTGTGTTACTGTCCATTTCCCCTTTAATGGCTATTAGCATTTGCCTTATGTATTGAGGTGCTTATGCATAAATATTTACAAGTGTTGTATCTTCTTCTGGGATTGATCCCTTGATCACTATGTAGTGTCCTTCTTTGTCTCTTGTAGTAGTCTCTCTTTTAAAGTCTGTTTTGTCTGATATGATTATTGCTGCTCCAGCTTGCTTTTGATTTCCATTTGCATGGAATATGTTTTTGCATCCCCTCACTTTCAGTCTGTATGTGTCCCTAGGTCTGACGAGTGTGTCTTGTAGACAGCATATATATGGGTCTTGTTTTTGGATCCATTCAGCCAGTCTCTGTGTTTTGGTTGGAGCATTTAATCCATTTACATCTAAGGTAATTATTGATATGTATGTTCCTATTACCATTTTCTTAGTTGTTTGGTTTTGTTTTTGTAGGTCTTTTCCTTCTCTTGTGTTTCCTGCCCAGAGAAATTTCTTTAGCATTTGTTGTAAAGCTGGTTTGGTGGTACTGAATTCTTTTAACTTTTGTCTGTAAAGATTTTGTCTGTAAAGATTTTAATTTCTCCATAAAATCTGAATGAGATCCTTGTTGGGTAGAGTAATCTTGGTTGTAGGTTTTTCCCTTTCGTCACTTTAAGTATGTCCTGCCACTCCCTTCTGGCTTGCAGAGTTTCTGCTGAAATATTAGCTGTTAATCTCAAGGGGATTCTCTGATATGTTATTTGTTGTTTTTCCATTGCTGCCCTTAATATTTTTTATTTGTATTTAATTTTTGATAGCTTGATTAATGTGTGTATTGGCATGTTTCTCCTTGGGTTTGTCCTCTATGGGAATCTCTGTGCTTCTAGGACTTTACTGACTGTGTGCTTTTCCATGGTAGGGAAGTTTTCAACAGTAATCTCTTTAAACATTTTCTCAGACCACTTCTTTTTCTCCTCTTCTTCTGGGACCCCTATAATTTGAATGTTGGTGAGTTTAATGTTGTCCCAGAGGTCTCTGAGACTGTTCTCAATTCTTTTCATTCTGTTTTGTTTATCTGCTATGTGGTAGTTATTTCCACTGTTTTTCTTCCAGGTCACTTATCCGTTCTTCTGCCTCAGTTATTCTGCTATTCATTCCTTCTAGAGAATTTTTAATTTCATCTGTTGTCTTGTTCATCATTGTTTGTTTGCTGTTTAGTTCTTCTAGGTCCATGTTAAACGTTTCTTATATTTTCTCCATTCTATTTCTGAGATGTTTGATCACCTTTAGTATCATTACTCTGAGTTCTTTTTCCGGTAGACTGTCTCTTTCCTCTTCATTTGTTTGGTCTGGTGGCTTTTTACCTTGCTCCTTCATCTGCTGCATATTTCTCTGTCTTCTCATTTTGTTTAACTTACTGTGTTTGGGGTCTCCTTTTTGCAGGCTGCAGGTTCGTAGTTCTTTTTATTTCTGGTGTCTGCCCGCAGTGGGTGAGGTTTGTTCAGTGGCTTGTGTAGGCTTCCTCGTGAGGAGGACTGGTGCCTGTGTTCTGGTGGGTGGGGCTGAATCTTTTCTTTCTGGTGAGCATGGCCATGTCCAGTGGTGTGTTTTGGGGTGTCTGTGAGCTTAGTATGACTTTAGGCGGCCTGTTTGCTAATGGGTGGGGTTGTGTTCCTATCTTGCTACATATTTGGCATGGGGCATCAAGCACTGGAGCTTGCTGGCCTTTGGATGGAACTGGATCTAAGTATTGAGATGGAAATCCCTGGGAGCGCTCTTGCTGCTTAATATTACATGGTGCTGGGAAGTGTCTGGTGGTCCATCATCCTGGACTCAGCTCTCCCACTTTGGAGGCTCAGGGCCAACACCTGGCTGGAGCACCAAGACCCTGCCAGCCACACAGCTTGGAAGAAAAGGAAGAGAAAACCAAAACAGAAAACGAACAGACAGAACCCTAAGCAAATGGTAAAAGCAAAACTAAAGAGACAAAATTACAGAAAGAAACATACACGCACTCACAAAAAGAAAAAAAAAACTGACAGAACCCCAAGACAAATGGTAAAAGCAAAACTAAACAGACAAAATCACACGAAGATCATACAGACTCTCACAAAAAGAGCAAAAAAAGGAAGACAGCAACCAAACCAATAAATAAACCCACAAATAAAAACAGTCACTAAAAACTAAACTATGATAAACATGAAACCAAAAACAAATCAAATGCAGAAAGCAAACACCGCTCCACAGTTGCCCCCAAAGTCCACTGCCTCAATTTTCGGAACACTCGTCCGTTCAGGTATTCCACACATGCAGGGTTTACCAAGCCCATTGCGGGGATTTAGTCTGCTGCTCCTGAGGCTGTATGGAGAGATTTCCCTTTCTCTTCTTTTTTCCCACAGCTCCTGCGGTTCAGCTTTGGATTTGGCCCCGCCTCAGCATGTAATCAGGCATCTGTTTCCTGCCCAGACAGGAGGGTGTTAAAGCAGTGGCTCATTAGGGCTCTCTTGCTCACTTAGGCTGTGGAGAGGGAGAGGTACAGTGGCCACAATTGAAATGCGGTGTGTGCCTGTGGAGGCAGAGGCTGGCGTGACGTTGCAACAGCCTGAGGTGTGCTGTGTGTTCTCTTGGGGAATTTGGCCCTGGGTGATGGGACCCTGGCAGTGGTGAGCTGCACAGGCTCCTGTGAGGGTGTGGGTGGTGACCCATGCTTGCACACAGGATCCTTGCTGGCATCAGGAGCAGTGGTAGTGGTCCATGCCCACCTCTGGGGTGTTAGATGATAGCTGTGGCTTGCAGCCGTCTCTGGAGCTTGCTTAGGCAGTGCTCTGTCTTCTGTGGGAAGACAGCAGGAAGAAGCAGGAATCCCCTCTCCTTGTGCACCCCGAGACAATGGTCTTTTGCCTCTCTGGCAAGTCCAGACTTTTCCCCAGACTCCCTCCCAGCTAACTGTGGTGCACTAGCCCCCTTCAGGCTGTATTTACGCAGCCAACCCCAGTCCTCTCCCTGGGATCTGACATCTGAAGCCTGAACCTCAGCTCCCAGCCCCCACCGTTGCTGGCAGGTGAGCAGACAAGCGTGTCAGGCTGGTGAGTGCTGGTTGGCACCAGTCCTGTGTGCAGGGATCTCTTTGCTTTGTCCTCTGCACTCTTGTTGCCGTGCTCTCCTCTGTGGCTCTGAAGCTCCTGCCCACCCCCCCCCCCCCCCAG
>NW_006771065.1:864163-888014 GCF_000442215.2 Lipotes vexillifer
GAGGGGGCTTCCTAGTGTGTGGAAACTGTTCCTCCTTCACAGCTCCCTCCCAGAGGTGCAGGTCCTGTCCCTATTCTTTTGTCTCTTTTTTTTTCTCTTTTTTCTTTTGCCCTACCCAGGTACATGGGGATTTTCTTGCCTTTCTGGAAGTTTGTGGTCTTTTGCCACCGTTCAATAGGTGTTCTGTATGAATTGTTCCACATGTAGGTGTATTTGTGGGGAGGAAGGTGATTTCCGTGTCTTACCCTTCTGCCATCTTGAAGGTGTCTCCTCTATTTTATTTATTTATGTCTAATCTTTGTTATTTCCTTCTGTTAACTTTGGGCTTTGTTCTTTTTCTAGTAATTGAAATGTGAAATTAAATTGTTTGTTCAAGATCTTTCTTTTTTCTTAATTTAGGTGTTTATCCCTATAACATTCCCTCAGACCTGTTTCTGGGGCATCCCATAAATTTTAGTATCTTGTATTTTCATTTTGTTTGTCTGATACTTTCTAATTTCCCTTTTTAATTTCTTCTTTGACTTAATGGTTGTTCAGGATTGTGTTTAATTTTTATGTTCTTGTGAGTTTTCCAGTTTTCCTCTTGTTATTGATTTCTAGTTTGATAACTTTGTTGTCTGAAATTGAAGATTTCAGTCTTTTTAAATTTGCTAAGACTTGTTTTTAATCTAACATATCTATTCTGGAGAATGTTCCATGTGAAATGGAGAACAATGTTTATTTGCTGCTGATGAATGGAATGTTCTGTATATATCTGTTAGTTTTATTTGGTCTATAGTGTTATGTCCTCTCTTTCCTTATTGATTTTCTGTCTGGATGATCTGTTGATTGTTGGAAGTCAGATATTAAAATCCCTTTTATTATTATATTGGTGTCATTTTCCCCTTCAAACCAGTTATTATTTGCTTAATCTATTTAGATGCTCCAATATTGAGTGAATATATATTTACAATTGTTATATGCTCATGATAAATTGACCTCTTTATTATAAAATAATGACATTCTTTTTCTCTTGTTATGGTTTCTGATTTAAAGTGTATTTTGTCTGATATAAGTATAGCTATCTCCATTCTCTTTTGGTTTCCACTTGCATGAAATATCTTTTTCCATCCCTTCAAAGGTGAAATGATTGTCCTTAAAACTGAAGTGAGTCTTTTGTAGGCAACATTAATTAGGTCTTGTTTTTTTAATTCATCCATCCACTCTGTGCCTTTAGATTGGAGAATTTAATCCAGTTATATTTAAAGTAATTATTGATAGGTAAGGATGTATTAATGCCATCTTATTAGTTGTTTTCTGACTGTAGTTTCCTTGTTTGTTCTTCTCTTGCTATCTTCCTTTGTGAACTGATAATTTTCTATAGTGGTGTATTTTGATTTCCTTATTTTTTGTGTACCTACTGTAGCTGTTTGCTGTGTGGTTACATCTAAAATATCTTTAGATATAGTAGTCTATTTTATACTGATAACTACTTCAACTGCATACAAAAACTCTACACTTCCCCCTGACATATTATATTTTGATGTCGTGCTTTACATTTTAAAATTCTGCATTAACATATTACTATGTAGCATAGTTATTTTTAATACTTTTGTTCTTTAACCTATATACTAGAGTCAAGTGGTTTACATACCACCATATCACTTTAGTAATCTGAATTTGACTGTATATATATATATATATATATATTTTTTTTTTTTTTACTGTTGTTTTTTATATTTTTTTGTTACTAATTAGTATCCTTTCATTTCAGCGTGAAGAAATCCTTTCAGCATTTCTTATAAGGTAGATCTAGTGGTGCTTAACTCCCTCAGCTTTTGTCTGTTTGGAAAAGTCTTTATTTCTCCTTAATTTCCAAAGGACAGCTTTGCTGGGTAAAATATTCTTAGTAAGAGGTTTTTTTTTTTTCTTTCAGCACTTTGAATATATCATCCCACTCTCTCCTGGCCTGTAAGTTTCTACTGAGAAATCCACCGATAACCTTATTGTGGTTCTCTTGTATGTGGGGATTTTTTCCCTTTTGCTGTTTTTAAAATTCTCTTTTTTGTATTAAATTTTAGAGATCTTTATTATGATGTGTTTTGGAGAAAATTGGGTTGAAATTTTGTCCTATTAGCTTTTGAATTTGGAAGCTCACTTCAGATTTGGGAAGTTCTTAGCCATTATTTGTTTAAATAATCTTTCTGCCCCTTCTCCTCCTCTTCTTCCTCTAGGACTTCAGTAACATGTAGATTGTTTCTTTTAATGGTATCCTGTAATTCACATAGTCTGTCTTCACTCTTTTTCATTCTTTTTTCCTTGTTCTTCTCTGACTGAATAATTTCAAAGGATCTGGCTTTGACTTCACAGATTCTTTCTTCTGCTTGATCTAGGTTGAGATATTGATCCTCTCTATTGCATTTTTCATTTAATTTATTGTATTCTTCAGCTCCAGAATTTCTGTTTGGTTCTTTTTTATGACTTCTGTCTCTTTGTTAAACTTTTCATTTTGTTTATGTATTTTACTGATTTTTTGGAAATTGTCTTTCTGTGTTTGCTTCTAGCCTACTGAGCTTCCTTAAAACAACTATTCCATTTCTTTACTGGGTAAATTGAGGGTATTGGAAAATCATTATGTCACTTTGGTGTTGTTTTCTTGGTTTTTCACGTTCCTAGATTCTTCACATTTGAAGAAGCAGTAACCTTCTCAAGTCTTTAATGACTGTCTTCAAAAGAGAAGTACCTTCCATTAGCCCTGTTAGGGATTCTGAAGCTTTCTCAGACTTCTTTTTATGAATATGCCTGCTAGCAATTTTTTCTCTCTTGTGGCAGAATTCTTAAGTTTGTATGCCTTATCTTGATCCTGTAAAGCCAGGCTGGGTCCTTACAGCTTCCCTTTTGCTTTCCCTAAGGTGGTGCTATATGCTCAAGTTCATGTAGTTTCTCCCATGTCTGCAAGGTTGGGCTGCTTTCTGTGGATGCTCACTAGCTGTCTGCAAAGCTTGCTCTTCCCACCCTTGGAGGAGTGCACAGATTGCTGGTCTTGGGTTTGGGGGTTCTTTGGTTTTGGCTCATGGAGTGTTGGTGGTTTCATGGGCTAGATGCTGGAATTTGCAAGTGAGGCATCCCCAGTGATTTGTTGGCAGGCTTCCTGATGGAGTCTGTGAAGCACTTGGTAGGACCCACCTACCTTTGATAATTCTGTTCTGACCCTTGGTTGCTGTTCTCCCAGCCACTCTCTGCCCTAGTCCTGCAGTTCATGACTCAGTATTCTGGATGGGGTGAGAAAGAAGTTGGTCTCTTTAGCAGTGTCCCACACAGCTGGGGAAGCTGGGGTGCTCACTCATGCATTCTCACTTTCCCTCATGTGAGAAATATGGGACAAGAAGGACTCTTTTGGCACTAAGCTGTGCTGTTTTGGGGGAGAGGTGTTGCAGGTAAAGTGAAGCTGTTCCTCTTATCCTCTTCAGTACTTCCAATCTCAGGTTATTTTGCCCGAGTGGTGTGCTTGAACTTCTCTGCTGAACTCCTGGATTTCCACAAAGGCTCCCTTGTCCATGGGAGATTTTCTAAATTGGTGTTCTTCAGGGGCAAGATAGTAGAAAACTCTTATTTTGTCATGATGATGACATCATCACTCCATAATTTAAATGCAACTTCTGGCTTGCTTTATATTAAAAAAATGAGGAACATTATAATGTTATTAGTTAACAAAGCCATTTTTATTTCGATTTAAAATGACATGGGGCCTTGACTCTAAACTCTAATTCAGTTTTTGTTTGCATTAATAGTGAGTGACATGAAATTACATGAAATGAAAAAGTCTTGTATTTATTTGAATCAGATTTAGTTTTGCAAAATTGCATAGGTACTAAGGATATTCCTTTTGAGATTCAAAATTATTAAAATATCTCTGATGGATGGAAGTAGCCCCAACTAAGGTCAGCTGTAAGAAGGTACCAGCTCTTCAGGAAAAACTCGTTATAATGTAAAGGCAGTTCTAGAGTAGTGACTTGGGATCTCTACTAGGTCCTTGAGGGTTAAGGAGGAGGAATGATATGAAACTAAGACTATGAGGATGTTTTCTTATCAGTTTACCTTACTGTCAGCATGCCTTGAGAAAACTGGCTGTACATATTTGCAATGAAAAATTTTAATGCTCATGGAAGGAATGACCTCCTGCAACCTGAGGAAACTTGCTACCTTGCCAGAATCTCGGCCAGTAGGAGGTGGTAATGACAAGGGTAAGAATCTTAACCCCATTTGCAAAGCTTCAGCTTTCTAGGTGTTGTCAAGTGAAGACTCTAGAAAAATTGTCATTAGCAGGGAGAAGGGGAGGAATATTTTCTGATTACCCAAATTTTGACTGATTCCAATTTTTTGAGTGGTAGGAGCAGCATCTGGCAATATATTCTAGACCTATAGATATCCAGTGCTTTTCTGGACATCACTTCACCCTGAAGACCAGACTTCAGTGTGTATATGAGTCATCTGAGGATGTTGTTAAAGTGTAGGTTCTAATTAAGCGACATGGGGTGAATCCTGAGATTCTGCTTTTCTCACAAGTTCCCAGGTGATGTTAATACTGCTGGCCTAAAGACCACACTTTGTGTAGCAGAGAGTGGTAGAAATATTTATGACCCCCAAGAAGATCCTATGCCGTAATCCCCAGGAGCATATTTCCTTACATGGCAAAAGAGACTTGGCAGATGTAATTAAGTTTACTAATCCATTGACCTTAAAATAGGAAGATTATCCTAGATTATCTGAGTGGGTCTAGTACAATTACGTGAGCACTTAAAAGCAGAGAGCAGAGGAGAAGATGTCCGAGAGATTCCACAGGTGAGAAGGACTTGGAATATAATTGCTGGCTTGAAGATGAAAGGACCAAGTGGAAAATATGAGAAGGAACTGAATTCTGCCAACACCCTGAATGTGTTTGTGAGTATTCTTTTTCAAAACATCCAGTAAGGCATGGAGCCCTGCCAACCCCTTTAGTCAGAGTCCAGTTGAGCTATTCTGTGCCCAGAATTATGAGATACAGAAACTGTGAGGTAATAAATAGGTATTGGTTTAATTGCTTCATTTGAGGTAATTTGTTATGACAGCAACAGAAAACTAATACACGAGGTAATCTAGAGCACCTAGAATCTAGGGGAGCATGAAATCCTCTTGCATTAACAGGGTGAATCTGAGTTCCAGATCCAGGGAAGATGTGAGAACAATCACAGTTGGCCTTTGCATTGACTGACCCCTAGGTTTCTCTGAGTTTTTAAGGAAGGCAGGAGCCTGACAGACCAAAGATCCTCTCACAATAGAGAGGTAGGGCCTTAGAGTCATATTAAAATAGAATACTTAGAGAAATAGGAGGTTCTCCAAGCTGGCAAAATGGGACTTAAAGGTCATAAACTCTCTCTATATTACAAATAACATCTATGTGCTGGGAGACAATTCTCTGTTGGCCTGTTGTATTTCTGCACTCTTGCAAGCAAAAGCACTGACAGCTTTTCCAGCAGACAGTCCTTTCAAGGATGTTTGTATAGTGAAAAGCCTTGGTAGATGGAGCTAGTGATGTCTTCCTCTGGAGCAGGGGCAGGTTTATTTACTGTCCAGTATAATAAAGATAATGTTTCCCTCTAGGGCAAAGGTAGGGCAGATTTGCTTGCTGTCCATTATAAAAGATGGGGTTTGCTTTAGCTTAGTATTCCTTGGCTTGATGAAAACCAACTCTGTGCATAGCATTTATGTGAGATGCTCAAACATTACTGCGTTGGGACTTGGGGAGCAAGGAGAACCAAAGTCAATGTGAAGCTCACGCTTGCTGTGCTGTGAGTAATCATGTCCTTTGTCTCTGACCTAGAAGTCTCTTCTGTCATTGGCCATGAAGCAGTGACAGGCTAATATGTTTGCTTGCACGTAGGTTATAACCTCAGACCTTCACAGTTCTTAAGTACGTATGAGTAAATTTGTGTGTGTTTAGGCTTGCGTATGTGTGTGCGCACGCATGCAGATTCCAAATTTCGTTTTTTTTATCTGTCAACAATTAAGTTGAAGATTAACATATTGTGGGTTGTCTCAAGTTTCTCAGTACCATGAATTCAATAGGTTTTCGGCTCTTAAGCTGTGCAGCATGTACTGAATCTATTGCCATTAAAGAAATATTAGCAAGACTCCAGCAGTTTTACTGAAACAACCACCTATTTTTAATAGTTATAATAACTTTTTTGATATTTATTTTATCACCATGGTTAGCATTGTTAAGTACCATTATCTTTCCCAAATATTTTATTATTTGGACTTTTTGGTTTTCTTGTATCCTCCCCATTAGTGGTTTCTTTGTTGTTGTTATTGTTGTTGTTGGAAATAGCTTTGCTTCATTTAAATGATAACGAGCTAGGTTTTTTAAAAAATATCTTTTTGGAGTATAATTGCTTTACAATGTTGTGTTAGTTTCTGCTGTATAACAAAGTGAATCAGCTATATGTATACATATATCCCCATATCTCCTCCCTCCTGAATCTCCCTCCCACCCTCCTTAGCACACCCCTCTAGGTGGTCACAGAGCACCAAGCTGATCTCCCTGTGCTATGTGGCTGCTTCTCACTAGCTATCTATTTATATTTGGTGGTGTATATATGTCAATGCTACTCTTACTTCATCTCAGCTTACCTTCTACCCTCCCCATGTCCTCAAGTCCATTCTCTAACTCTATGTCTTTATTCCTGTCCTGCCCCAGCTTCATTAGAACCAGTTTTTTTCTTTACATTCCACATATATATGGTAGCATATGGTATTTGTTTTTCTCTTTCTGACTTACTTCACTCTGTATGACAGTCTTTAAGTCCACCCGCCTCACTATAAATAACTAAATTTTGTTTCTTTTATGGCTGAGTAATATTCCATTGTATATATGTGCCACATCTTTATCCATTCATCTGTCGATGGACACGTAGGTTGATTGCATGTCCTGGCTATTGTAAATAGAGCTGCAATGAACATTGTGGTACATGACTCTTTTTTTTTTTTTTTTTTGACGATTCTTGCCTAAATTAATTCTTACCATATATGTGTTAGCATACGGTATTTGTCTTTCTCTTTCTGACTTACTTCACTCTGTATGACAGACTCTAGGTCTATCCACCTCATTACAAATAGCTCAATTTCGTTTCTTTTTATGGCTGAGTAATATTCCATTGTATATATGTGCCACATCTTCTTTATCCATTCATCCGACGATGGGCACTTAGGTTGTTTCCATCTCCGGGCTATTGTAAATAGAGCTGCAATGAACATTTTGGTACATGACTCTTTTTGAATTATGGTTTTCTCAGGGTATATGCACAGTAGTGGGATTGCTGGGTCATAAGGCAGTTCTATTTTTAGTTTTTTAATGAACCTCCATACTTTTCTCCATAGTGGCTGTATCAATTTACATTCCCACCAACAGTGCAAGAGGGTTCCCTTTTCTTCACACTCTCTCCAGCATTTATTGTTTGTAGATTTTTTGATGATGGCCATTCTGACTGGCGTGAGGCGATACCTCGTGGTAGTTTTGATTTGCATTTCTCTAATGATTAGTGATGTTGAGCATCCTTTCATGTGTTTGTTGGCAATCTGTATATCTTCTTTGGAGAAATGTCTATGTAGGTCTTCTGCCCATTTTTGGATTGGGTTGTTTGTTTTTTTAATATTGAGCTTCATGAGCTGCTTGTATATTTTGGAGATTAATCCTTTGTCAGTTGATTCATTTGCAAATATTTTCCCCTATTCTGAGGGTTGTCTTTTTTTCTTGTTTATGGTTTCCTTTGCTGTGCAAAAGCTTTGAAGTTTCATTAGGTCCCATTTGTTTATTTTTGTTTTTATTTCCATTTCTCTAGGAGGTGGGTCAAAAAGGATCTTGCTGTGATTTATGTCGTAGAGTGTTCCGCCTATGTTTTTCTCTAAGAGTTTTATAGTGTCTGGCCTTACATTTAGGTCTTTAATCCATTTTGAGTTTTTTTGTGTGTGTATGGTATTAGGTAGTATTCCAATTTCATTCTTTTACATGTAGCCATCCAGTTTTCCCAGCACCACTTATTGAAGAGGCTGTTTTTGCTCCAGTGTATATTCTTGCCTCCTTTGTCAAAGATAAGGTGACCATATGTGCATGGACTTATCCCTGGGCTTTCTATCCTGTTCCATTGATCTATATTTCTCTCTCTTTGTTTTTTTTACATCTTTATTGGAGTATAACTGCTTTACACTGGTGTGTTAGTTTCTGCTTTATAACAAAGTGAATCAGTTATACATATACATATGTTCCCATATCTCTTCCCTCTTGCGTCTCCCTCCCTCCCACCCTCCCTATCCCACCCCTCTAGGTGGTCACAAAGCACCGGGCCGATCTCCCTGTGCTATGCGGCTGCTTCCCACTAGCTATCTCTTTTACGTTTGGTAGTGTATATATGTCCATGCCACTCTCTTACTTTGTCACAGCTTACCCTTCCCCCTCCCATATCCTCAAGTCCATTCTCTAGTAGGTCTGTGCCTTTATTCCTGTCTTACCCCTAGGTTCTTCATGACATTTTTTTTTCTTAAATTCCATATATATGTGTTAGCATACGGTATTTGTCTTTCTCTTTCTGACTTACTTCACTCTGTATGACAGATTCTAGGTCCGTCCACCTCATTACAAATAGCTCAATTTCATTTCTTTTTATGGCTGAGTAATAT
Source organism: Lipotes vexillifer (assembly GCF_000442215.2). NCBI lineage: Eukaryota > Metazoa > Chordata > Mammalia > Artiodactyla > Lipotidae > Lipotes > Lipotes vexillifer. The sequence goes on from NW_006771065.1 coordinate 872,855, forward strand.
TCCATTGTATATATGTGCCACATCTTCTTTATCCATTCATCCGATGATGGACACTTAGGTTGTTTCCATCTCTGGGCTGTTGTAAATAGAGCTGCAATGAACATTTTGGTACATGACACTTTGTGAATTATGGTTTTCTCAGGGTATATGCCCAGTAGTGGGATTGCTGAGTCATATGGTAGTTCTATTTGTAGTTGTTTCTAAGGAACCTCCATACTGTTCTCCATAGTGGCTGTACCAATTCACATTCCCACCAGCACTGCAAGAGTGTTCCTTTTCTCCACATCCTCTCTAGCATTTATTTTTTCTAGATTTTTTGATGATGGCCATTTGACTGGTGTAAGATGATATCTCATTGTAGTTTTGATTTGCATTTCTCTAATGATTAATGATGTTGAGCATTCTTTCATGTGTTTGTTGGCAGTCTGTATATCTTCTTTGGAGAAATGTCTATTTAGGTCTTCTACCCATTTTTGGATTGGGTTGTTTGTTTTTTGTTATTGAGCTGCATGAGCTGCTTATAAATTTTGGAGATTAATCCTTTGTCAGTTGCTTCATTGGCAAATATTTTCTCCCATTCTGAGGGGTGTCTTTTGGTCTTGTTTATGGTTCCCTTTGCTGTGCAAAAGCTTTGAAGTTTCATTAGGTCCCATTCGTTTATTTTTGTTTTTATTTCCATTTCTCTAGGAGGTGGGTTAAAAAGGATCTTGCTGTGATTTATGTCATAGAGTGTTCTGCCTATGTTTTCCTTTAAGAGTTTGATAGTTTCTGGCCTTACATTTAGGTCTTTAATCCATTTTGAGCTTATTTTTGTGTATGGTGTTAGGGAGTGATCTAATCTCATACTTTTACATGAACCTGTCCAGTTTTCCCAGCACCACTTATTGAAGGGGCTGTCTTTTCTCCACTGTACATTCCTGCCTCCTTTATCAAAGATAAGGTGACCATATGTGTGTGGGTTTACCTCTGGGCTTTCTATCCTGTTCCATTGATCTATATTTCTGATTTTGTGCCAGTACCATACTGTCTTGATTACTGTAGCTTTGTAGTATAGTCTGAAGTAGGGAGTCTGATTCCTCCAGCTTTGTTTTTCATTCTCAAGATGGCTTTGGCTATTTTGGGTCCTTTGTGTTTCCATACAAATTGTGAAATTTTTTGTTCTAGTTCTGTGAAAAATGTCATTGGTAGTTTGATAGGGATTGTACTGAATCTGTAGATTGCTTTGGGTAGTATAGTCATTTTCACAATGTTGATTCTTCCAATCTAAGAACATGGTATATCTCTCCATCTGTTGTATCATGTTTGATTTCTTTCATCAGTGTCTTATAGATTTCTGCATACAGGTCTTTTGTCTCCTTAGGTAGGTTTATTCCTAGGTATTTTATTCTTTTTGTTGCAGTGGTAAATGGGAGTGTTTCCTTAATTTCTTTCTCAGATTTTCATTGTTAGTGTATAGGAAAGCAAGAGATTTCTGTGCATTAATTTTGTATCCTGCTACTTTACCAGATTCATTGATTAGCTCTAGTAGTTTTCTGGTAGCTTCTTCAGGATTCTCTATGTATAGTATCATGTCATCTGCAAACAGTGACAGTTTTACTTCTTTTCTGATATGGATTCCTTTTATTTCCTTTTCTACTCTGATTGCCATGGCTAAAACTTCCAAAACTATGTTGAATAATAGTGTTGGGAGTGGACACCCTTGTCTTGTTTCTGATCTTAGAGGGAATGGTTTCAGTTTTTCAGCATTGAGAACAATGTTGGCTGTGGGTTTTTCATATATGGGCTTTATTATATTGAGGTAGGTTCCCTCTATGCCTACTTTCTGGAGAAATTTTTGTCATAAATGGGTGTTGAATTTTGTCAAAAGCTTTTTCTGCATCCTTTGAGATTACCATATGTTAATCCTTTTAATCCTTCAATTTGTAATATGGTGTATCACCTTGATTGATTTACATATACTGAAGAATCCTTGCATTCCTGGAATAAACCCCACTTGATTATGGTGTATGATCCCTTTAATGTGCTGTTGGTTTCTGTTTGCTAGTATTTTGTTGAGGATTTTTGCACCAGTGTTCATAAGTGATATTGACCTATAGTTTTCTTTTTTTGTGACATCTTTTTCTGGTTTTGGTATCAGGGTGATGGTGGCCTCATAGAATGAGTTTGGGAGTGTTCCTCCCTCTGCTGTGTTTTGGAAGAGTTGGGCAAGGCTAGGTCTTTTCTCTTTTCTAAATGTTTGATAGAATTCACCTGTGAAGCCATCTGGTCCTGGGCTTTTGTTTGTTGGAAGATTTTTAATCACAGTTTTAATTTCAGTGCTTGTGATCGGTCTGTTCGGATTTTCTATTTCTTCATGGTTCAGTCTTGGAAGCTTATACTTTTCTAAGAATTTGTCCATTTCTTCCAGGTTGTCCATTTTATTGGCATGGAGTTGCTTGTAGTAATCTCTCATAATCCATTGTATTTCTACCATGTCAGTTTTTACTTCTTTTTCATTTCTAATTCTGTTGATTTGAGTCTTCTCCCTTTTTTTCTTGATGAATCTGGCTAATCATTTGTCAATTTCATTTATCTTCTCAAAGAACTAGCTTTTAGTTTTATTGATCTTTGCTATTGTTTATTTCGTTTCTGTTTCATTTATTTCTGATCTGATCTTTATGATTTCTTTCCTTTTACTGACTAGGTTTCCTTTGTTCTTTTTCCTCTAGTTGCTTTAGATGTAAGGTTAGGTTGTTTATTTGAGATTTTTCTTGTTTCTTGAGGTAGGATTTTATTGGTATAAACCTCCGTCTTAGAACTGCTTTTGCTGCTTCCCGTAGGTTTTGGGTTGTTGTGTTTTCATTGTCATTTGTTTCTAGGTGTTTTTTGATTTCCTCTTTAATTTCTTCAGTAATCTTTTGGTTATTTAGTAGCATATTGTTTAGTCTCCATTTGTATGTTTTACAGTTTTTTTTGCTGTAATTGATATCTAGTCTCATAGTGTTGTGGTCGGAAAAGATACTTGATACGATTTCCATTTTGTTAAATTTACCAAGGATTGATTTGTGACCCAGGATATGGTCTATCCTGGAGAATGTTCCATGAGCGCTTGAGAAGAAAGTGTATTCTGTTGTTTTTGGATGGAATGTCCTATAAATATCAAATAAGTCCATCTTCTTTAATGTGTCATTTAAAGCTTGTGTTTCCTTATTTATTTTCATTTTTGATGATCTGTCCATTGGTGAAAGTGGGGTGTTGAAGTCCCCTACTGTGATTGTGTTACTGTCGATTTCCCCTTTTATGGCTGTTAGCATTTCCCTTATGTATTGAGGTGCTTCTGGGTTGGGTGTATAAATATTTACAATTGTTATACCTTCTTCTTGGATTGATCCCTTGATCATTATGTAGTGTCCTTCTTCGTCTCTTGTAGTAGTTTCTCTTTTAAAGTCTATTTTGTCTGATATGAGAATTGCTGCTCCAGCTTTCTTTTGATTTCCATTTGCATTGAATATCTTTTTCCATCCCCTCACTTTCAGTCTGTATGTGTCCCTAGGTCTAAAGTGGGTCTCTTGTAGACAACATATATATGGGCCTTGTTCTTGTATCCATTCAGCCAGTCTATGTCTTTTCATTGGAGCATTTAATCCATTTAAATTTAAGGTAATTATCCATATGTATGTTCTTACTACCATGTTCTTATTTGTTTTAGGTTTCTTTTTGTAGGTCTTTTCCTTGTCTTGTGTTTCTTGCCTAGAGAAGTTCCTTTGGCATTTGTTGTAAAGCTGATTTGGTGGCCCTGAATTCTTTTAACTTTTGCTTGTCTGTGAAGTTTTTAATTTCTCTTTGAATTCTGAATGAGATCCTTGCTGGGTAAGGTAATCTTGGTTGTAGGTTTTTCCCTTTCATCACTTTAAGTATGTCCTGCCACTCCCTTCTGGCTTGCAGAGTTTCTGCTGAAAGGTTAGCTGTTAACCTTATGGGGATTCTCTGGTATGTTATTTGTTGCTTTTCCATTGGTGCTTTAATATTTTTTCTTTGTACTTTACTTTTGATAGTTTGATTAATATGTTTCTTGGCATGTTTCTCCTTGGATTTATCCTATATGGAACTCTCTGCACTTCCTGGACTTGCCTGACTATTTCCTTTTCACATGTTAGGGAAGTTTTCAACCATAATCTCTTCAAATATTTTCTAAGTTCATTTCTGTTTCTCTTCTTCTTCTGGGACCCCTGTAATTCGAATGTTGGTGCGTTTAATGTTGTTCCAGAGTTCTTTGAAACTGTCCTCAGTTCTTTTCATTCTTTTTTCTTTGTTCTGCTCTGTGGTAGTTATTTCCACTGTTTTATCTTCCAGGTCACTTATCTCTTCTGCCTCAGTCATTCTGCTTTTGATTCCTTCTAGAGAATTTTTAATTTCATTTATTGTCTTGTTCATCATTGTTTAGTTGCTCTTTAGTTCTTCTAGGTCCTTGTTAAATGTTTCTTGTATTATCTTCATTCTATTTCTGAGATTTTGATCATCTTTACTGTCATTACTCTGATTTCTTTTTCAGGTAGACTTATTTCCTCTTCATTTGTTTGGTCTGTGGGTTTTTACCTTGCTCCTTCATCTGCTGCATATTTCTCTGTCTTCTCATTTTGCTTAACTTACTGTGTTTAGGGTTTCCATTTTGCTGGCTTCAGGTTTGTAGTTCCCGTTGTTTTGGTGTCTGCCCCCAGTGGGTGAGGGTGTTGCAGTGGCTTGTGTAGGCTCCCTGGTGGGGGGAACTGGTGCCTGTGTTCTGGTGGGTGGGCCTGAATCTTGTCTTTCTGGTGGGCAGGGCCATGTCCAGTGGTGTGTTTTGGGGTGTCTCTGAACTTAGTATGATTTTAGGCAGGCTCTCTGCTAATGGGTGGGGTTGTGCTCCTGTTTTGCTAGTTGTTTGCCATGGGACATCCAGCACTGGAGCTTGCTGGCCATTGAGTGGGGCTGGGTCTTTGCGTTGAGACACACATCTCTGGGAGATCTCTCGCAGATTGATATTACATGGGGCTGGGAGGTCTCTGGTGGACAAATGTCCTGAACTCAGCTCTCCCACCTCAGAGGCTCAGGCCTGACACCTGGCTCGAGCACCAAGACCCTGTCAGCTGCACAGGTCAGAAGAAAAGGGAGAAAAAAAGAAAGAAAAAAGTTTATTAAAATAATAATAAAAAAAAGAGAGCAACAAATTCAAGAAACAAATCCACCAATGATAACAAGCACTAAACACTAAACTAAGAAAAACATAAAAATCAGAAACAAATTAGTTGCAGACAGCAAATCCCAAGTCTACAGTTGATCCCAGCACCACCGCCTCAATTTTGGGATGTTTCGTTGTCTATTCAGGTATTCCACAGATGCAGGGTACATCACGTTGATTATGGAGATTTAATCCACTGCTTCTGAGGCTGCTGGGAGAGATTTCCCTTTCTCTACTTTGTTCACACACCTCCTTGGGTTCAGTTTTGGTTTTGTCCCCACCTCTACGAGTAGGCCACCCTCAGGCATCTGTTACCCACCCAGACAGGAGGGGGTTAAAGCAGCAGCTGATTAGGGGACCCTGGCTAACGCAGGCTGTGGGGAGGGAGGGGTACAGTAGTCATAACTGGAATGCAGGGCGAGCATTTGGTGGCAGAGGATGGCATGATGTTGCAACTGCCTGAGGCATGCCGTATGTTCTCCCGGGGAAGTTGTCCCTGGATGATAGGACCCTGGCAGTGGTGGGCTGCACAAGCCCCTGGGGGCGAGTGGTATTGACCTGTGCTTTCACACAGGATTCTTGGTGGCTGCAGCAGCAGCATTAGCATTTCATACCCTTCTCTGGGGTCTGAGCTTGTGCCCATCTCTGGAGCTCACTTAGGTGGTGCTCTGAATCCCCTCTCCTCGCATACCCCGAAACAATGTTCTCTTGCCTCTTCAGCAGGTCCAGACTTTTCCTGGACTCTGTCCTGCCTAGCTGTGGTGCACTAGCCCTCTTCAGGCTGTGTTCATGCAGCCAAGCCCAGTCCTCTCCCTGGGATCTGACCTCTGAAGCCTGAGCCTCAGTTCCCAGCCTCCACCTGCCGCAACAGGTGTGCAGACAAGCCTCTCAGGCTGGTGAGTGCCGGTCGGCCCTGATCCTCTTTGCAGGAATGTCTCCGCTTTGCTCTCCGCACCCCTGTTTCCGTGGCTCCAAAGCTTCCCCCCTGCCACCCCCATCTCTGCCAGTGAAGGGGCTTCCTAGTGTGTGGAAACTTTTCTGCCTTCACACTCCGTCCCAGAGGTACAGGTCTCATCCCTATTCTTTTGTCTCTTTTTTTCTTTTGCCCTACCCAGGTATGTGGGGAGTTTCTTGCCTTTTGGGAGGTCTGAGTTCTTCTGCCAGCTTTCAGTAGGTGTTCTGTAGGAGTTGTTCTGCATGTAGATGTATTTTTGATGTATTTGTGGGGAGGAAGGTGATCTCCACATCTTACTCCTCTGCCATCTTGAAGGTCCCCCTAAAAAGTTTTCTTAAATAATACATTCTAAATTTTGGGACTTGAGATAAGCCTTTATAAACATTGTAAGAGGTAATTATTATTCTTCACATTTTTTAGGAAGAATCAATTTTGCAGGAGAGTCTCTGTAGAGTACTATCTCACTGTGAAAAATATGAAAATTTAGCAGATATTTATTGTTCTTTTTTGTTAGACTGGGAAATTCTCTGAACTGTAAGAGCCCTGTTTTCACCTTTTTCGTCTATCAAGGAGGAATATAAGTATGAGTATAACCTGAAGAACATTCAATGAGTTTCTTTTTTCAAAAATGTGTACTTGTGGGTGTGGAACGTTTCAGCTCTTCATAGTCTAGCATGTTTGCTATCAGATGCTACTTGATGTTTTTCCTTGTCAAAGCTGTCTTTTTTGACTATGCCTATTGAAAATTCATTATGTCTTCCAAGACAGATGAAATATTTGCATGCAGAATTGTTCCAGTTTTTTGAAAAGACTATAAATGATTATATGTGTATTTTTGTTTTTAACCACCACTATCTCTCCATCTGTTCTGTGTAGGTTTCTGCCAAGAGGAAAAACATGACAAAGAATCTAGACCTAGTGCTACCATGATTCTGAAATTTTGTGTTTGTTTATAGAGGAAAAGCAATTACGCGTAATTGTATAATAAGGCATTGCTCCTTTTTACTGAGTGGAAGATGATTGCTGCCAGACCTGGCTGAAATTAGGGTGGAGATGGTAAGGGAGATGATGGAGAAATATTGTTCCGTCCAAAAAAAGTTGTCCTCATTGTTTGGCTGGGCTGACCTGATAAATCAGCTTTTTAATTTAAAATTTTCACAGTTAAAAAATAATTAATTCTTTTACTAAGTATTTTTTGAGCACATTCTATATACAAAGCACTGTCAGCTAAGTGATATAATTATTTTCTTTTAAGAACCTAGCAAGTCTTACCAACTTCTGTCTTTATTCAGCAAAGGAAAAGAAAAGCCCAACATTTCTTTGCTGCAATGGTACAGATTTGTTTTCAGTATATTGAATCCAAACCTTGAATAAGATAATTTTTCTTTTCCAAAAGATCATTGTCTTGATGCATTTTGTTTTGGCTGTTATATAATATCTTCCCGGAGAGGTATTCATTCACTATTTCTAGATTATTAAATATCAATTTAGGAGATTAATAAAAGGTCCCTGAAATGACCTGATAGTGGAAAAGTCATTTCTAAAAAGAAGGGTAGTTCTTGTTGTAATAAAATGTTAGAACCATTAACCTTATTTTCAATATTCTGTCTCCCCCTTTGATTTTCACTGGGCTAGTAAAGTGCTGTGATTAGAGACTGGATGTATTTTCAGCTGGTAATGTGATATTTTAATATTATGAATTCTGCTTCTCTTTTTCTTTGTTGTGATGTTGATGCTTGATTTGTTTTTTCCAAACTATTTCATAACATTTGAAATATGAATTTAACACACATTTCTGAAAATATAGCAGTGATTTTTCTGTTAGTTTGATATCCACTGCAACCTGACAGGGGTGCTTTTATTCTGTGAATTATTAGGGTTATGTAATATTCCTAGAAATGATGTTTTATAAAATCATGAAAATGAGCCTTATACAGTTGGAGGAATGGAGTTTTGTGCCTTTGTTGGTCTCTGGTGTCTCTTATTGGCCCAAACTAATAGAAGCCAGGGTGTCTTATTTGTATTGTCATTTCCACACAAAATGTAATTTCTAAATACCAGTAAAAGGAGCACTTTTTTTCATATGAGAGAGAATGTTCTCTCTTTATGGTAGTTTGTAGAAGGACAGTAGATTAAAAGTTCAAAGCACTTCTGTTATTGAAATAATGGAATAAGATGGAAGCTGAAAATGTTAATGTTCCCCCCTTAAAAGGGAAAGTAATATTTCCTTTCCAAGTGTTACTCCATGAGTAGTTTTTCACATACCCTATCCTCCCAGGATATTTTCTATATTGTCTTAGTTTGAGAGAAATAGTTTCTTTAGCAGTTTCTTTGATTAAAGTGGAAAATATCCTAGGCAGCCTTCAAAATGCTGTGCAAATTCTCATCTCAGCACTGGCTCCTGTGTTTTCCTGTAATGCAATCCAACACTTCACCACACCAGACAGAATGCTCAGCGCAAGCAACAGGTCTTCTGGACCTCCTATAGCTTATTTGGCTTATTCCACATTGAAACACCCCTTCCCCTTGTGTTAACTCTTATCTACCTTGAAAGAATTTATTCACTTGGCTCTTTCTCTTGTTCTTTCATGTTTATGCATTTTGATTCTCTGACTGCTGTGTAAACTCTGTGGGAGTGGGAATCATGTTTTATAAGTCCTCTGTAACCCTTTGATGCTGGGAACAGAGTAGCTACTCAGGAAATTATCTTTATTGATTGGGAGTGACATCTGGAACCCCAGTATGAGCAGTGGTATTGGGTCCCATATGCTTTTGGCTTCTGTCTTAGCTTGGCTGCTGCAATGAAAATACTATAGATTGGGTGGCTTGTAAACAATAGAAATTTATTTCTAACAATTTTGGAGGCTGGGAAGTCCAAAATTTTGTATCTGGTGAGGACCTGCTTCCTGGTTCATAGGTTCATCTTTTTGCTGTGTCCTAGCATGGTAGAAGGGACAAGGATCTCTTTGAAGTTTCTTTTATAAGGGCACTAATCCCATTAATGAGGGCTCTACCCTCATGATCTATTCACTTCTGAAAGGCCCCACTTCCAAATACAATCACATTGGGGATTAGGTACCAACACGAATTTGGGGGGATAAAAACATTCAAGTCTATGGCAACTTCCTTTCTGAAAAGGCCCAGTGCCTGTATGCAGGTTAAAATGTGTTAATTCCATAAATGAATGAGGTAATGGATGGGATGTAATTGGTCTTTGTTGAATTAGGTGAAATAATCTCCTAAAGAAAGCCTTAGAAATGATATAAAACCTGCCTGAAATGGACTAAGCCTTGCAGATGGGCATGTCAAGTGTGATGACAACCAGTAGTATAGGGCACTGAGAACTGGGAAAAACAGTGAGATGGCAAACAAGTTTCTGCTTAAAGGGAGAAGATAACTTGCTTGGACCCATGCCCTGTGGGAAATACAAGCTCTGATTAAGAATCTAAGTTTCTTAGTCCCATACCTGAAGCCTGACCATTAAAAAATTTTTTTTATTATGTTTTAATTGTCTGACCTTTTTGTGTAAAAACAAGCCTTTATAAGTATTGTTGGAGAAAGTGACTGGAGAGAAAAACTAAACAAATGAACCTAAAGCTGCTGATTCAGCAGCAGGTGCTTCCACTAGCGCTGTTTTGATCAGTTGTTTTTTGAGGGGGGAGAACAGCTCTCTTAGAAACATGGACTCGAGGAGCACTTCTGCGTGAGCTTTCAGAGCGTGTTCCTTGCCAGGTGAGTCGTGTTGCCCTCTTAGAGCACATTTTTTCTGTAAAGTTCTTTTACCATCAAAATCTGTCAACATCGGAGGTTTATTGACTCCACAACTAGGGTAGGGAGTGCAAGTGTCAGTGATGTACCTTTACATTGGTGCTCTTTGAGGTGGTGTCTCTGTAAAAGTTTCCTAATATTCTTTTATTTCTGCAGCATTTTGCTTGTCATCTCATCACCACTGACTTAGTAGGGATGGGATTTTCTAGTAAACCTGGATGTGTTTTGCTCATGAAAAATACATTTAAGAGAATATATCTGAGGTACTGTGGCATCACAAGTTCTGGAATTAGGACATGGACATCTTTGGAGGGTCATTATTTTGCCTGCTACATGAGCTGTTTGAATTCATCCTGAAGGCAAGGAGAAGCTATTGACGTATATTTATCCAAAGAATATGGTGGTGCTTTAGAGAGTTATGCTTCAGAGGGGTCACTTTGTTGGAAGTGTAGATATTTGAGGCAAGGTGAAAAAGGATACTGCAATTTTCCATGCAAGAATTATGGGATCCTGAAACATGGCAATGTGGCTGGAAGGGGAGAGGGCAGACTTAGTTAGAAAATGGGTGTAGGGACTGACTGAGGTATTTAGAATGAGTCATCCTGGATGACTCTGAAGCTCCAGCCATAGGAACCTAGGTAGATGACAATTCCATTAGCCAAGATAGACAATAAAGAAGGAAGTGCCAGCTTATCTGGGGAGACAAAAGACTTGATTTCAGTTTTGGTTGTGTTCAGTTTGAGCTGAGAGGTATGGTACCCAGTTGAAAAAGATCTGGAGCCCAGGAGAGAGGACTGTATTTGGAATCATCAGACAACAACTGCATGGAAATGGAAGAGGTGGCTTAAGGATAGAATATAAAATGAGAAGACTTGAGGCTACTTCTATGAATAATTTCAAGGTCTATATTAATGACTGGTTTTCCAAAGCTCTTGATATACTTTTACAAGTGCTATTGGACATAAACTCATGCGTGCTCCATATTTTGTTCAAACTCATGATAAATAAGAGTTGAGGTCCTTTAGGATGTTGCTAAACCTTTATATATCTGAATTGCCTCTTGTGTTCTCCCACTGATTGAATGAATACCTATCCACACTCAAGCATAAATTTAGTTTGGAGTTACATTGGAATTCTTTGTGTTAAAATATAAATCCCAAATTATCAAAATCAATTATTTGTCTTTGGTTTATTGATGCCTTTTATAATATAACTTACAAGAGGAATATTTGGTGTTTCTCTGTTTGAGATTTGTTTTACAAAGTTACAGTAATTACCCCTGTTACAATCAGGTTAAATATAGATACTTCCTAGGGCAGTATTTGAAATGTGTGTGTTGTCAATGCTGAACACTCAAAGTGTCTTTTCTTTACCTTAAATCAGTGGATGGGGTTATTATCACAAAGTTTTATACCAGTTCCACACAACTTTATGATCCTGTTAGTGTTAGAAAGAAGCTGTGAGAGACAATCTGAAAGTTCCTCAGGAATGAGCACCTTTCCCAGGATTTATTTTCTCAGCTGATCACATCATCACTCTCTTTTTTTTTGACTGTAGACCTTCACGGTCATCTTTGGCCTCACTTTCCTTCCCTTTGTTCAACAGGCCAGCATGATTTGTTAGTTCCCCTTTTGAATTGACATCGTTTTCTACTCTTATTTTCCCCAAACTCTTGAAATACGCTGGATGCAGGGAGAATTATTAAAAGCTTATCTCCAGCTCATTTATTTTAAACATTGTCATTAAGTAAGTTTTCTGAAACAACTGATCATATCCCATATAAACCCTTCGGTAGTTCTACTTTGCCTGTAAAATAAAGCCCCAAGCCTCTGACATCCGTGGCCCAGTTTGCCCTCCTCCAGACACTTCCCACTGGGGACCTCCCACTCTGTGCTTTGTCACTTTTCTCCTACTGTTCTGATTGGAAGAGCCTTTCTTCCTCTGCCTTCCTGGCCTCCACATTGGCTTGGGGAACGCTGACTTTTTCTCAAAAGTCCAGCTCAAAGGGCATCTCCTTTGTGTGACTTTTGACTCTTACCTACGGCTGCTCTAAGTGTTCTCACCATATTAACCCTTTCTACTTTAATTCTTTAGGTGTCCACATCCCCACTCCTCACCCCTCCTCACTGCTCTCGCCTCTATATCCTTAGCATATAATTAGTATTTAATAATAATTTGAGTGGATTGAGTGGTTTGATGGAAAATCTGGTGAGAGTCTAGTTTCAGCCCCTCCCCTGATTGACTATGCATCTCTGGGCCTCTTTTCTTTGCCTTAAACATGGGAGGAAATTCAAGTCCATGTATATCAGCTCAATTCATGATATCCTGAGATCTCTACTATAAGTGTTCAATTTACATCATGAGGTTTTTTTTTTTTTTTTTTTAAATAATTGTGTTTATTTTTACTTGTTGACAGTTTGCTTTATTTATTTATTTATGGCTGTGTTAGGTCTTCGTTTCTGTGCGAGGGCTTTCTCTAGTTGTGGCAAGCGGGGGCCACTCTTCATCGCGGTGCGCGGGCCTCTCACTCTCGCGGCCTCTCTTGTTGCGGAGCACAGGCTCCAGACGCGCAGGCTCAGTAGTTGTGGCTCACGGGCCCAGTTGCTCCGTGGCATGTGGGATCTTCCCAGACCAGGGCTCGAACCCGTGTTCCCTGCATTAGCAGGCAGATTCTCAACCACTGTGCCACCAGGGAAGCCCTACATCATGAGGTTTTAAGGTGAGGAATGTGCAGGTTACTTGAGTTTCAGAAGCAGGCATTCTTATTATTTTCTTCCAAGAATGCCTGGTAAAACAATTCCACAGGACTCTATTTTAACCTTATCCAGTTTTCTGGGTTTTTCAAGAGACTTGCTCTTTCATGTACACAAAGGCTATTGACCAAGGTTAACGAGCAGGTGGGTCTGCAAGTAACCCTTGTTAGTAAAACCTGGCTTCAGTTCAGGAACATGAAAATCTAACCTGTCCCAGGCTTTGGGAATCTGTGGGTGTCCAGCCTTTTTTTTTTTTTTTTTTTTTTTAACCTTTGATTCTCATTCTCAAATCTCCTTTAGTTCCTAAAGGCGCTGGACTTCTGATTGAGTTATGAGAATGTACTCAGACAGCTGCACAATAATCTTTTATCTTCCCAAGATTTGAGGAATTGTGCTTAGGTTTTATGAAAAGTCCAGGAGGTATATACCACCTCATGGAAAGGTATAATTAGAAATGGTGTATTAGTTTGCTAGGGCTGTCATAACCAAATACCACAAGTTCAGTGGCTTAAGGAACATGAATTTATTGTCTCACAGTTCTGGAGGCCTGAAGTCTGAGATCAAAGTGTCAGTGGTGTTCATTCCTTCTGAGTGCTATGCCTCTCTCCAAGATTCTAGTGGTTTACTGGCAATCTTTAGAGTTCCTTGGCCTGTAGAAGCATCATCCCCATCTCTGCGTTCATCTTCACATTCATTCTCCTTGTGTGTATATCTGTCTTGATGTCCAAATTTCCCCTTTTTACAAGTACACCAATCATATTGGATTAGGGCCTGCCATAATAACCATACTGTAACATGATTACTTCTGGAAAGACCCTATTTCCAAATTAGATCACATTTTGAGGTACTGGGGGTTAGGACTTCAACATATTTTTTTGGGACCTAATTCCACCCATAACAAGTGGTATGTGCTGGTATACATGCTGGCTGCAGCTCTGGAGTCAGTTCTGGAGGTCCCTGGCTGAGCTTGTGTCAGGGCTTAGCCCTTTGGCGCTGGACTGTGGTGGTGTCTGGGGGGCTGGAGGGGTGGCTGGGGACATGTGTGAGGCAGAGGCTATTTACCAATTGGTAGGTAAGTATTTTAAAACATTTTCTAGCCAATTACCATCTTGGGTTGAGAGATTAACTTACTCTGCAATATATTTTAGGGGTGCTGGAAAGACCATTACTTCTTAAAATTCCCATTTGTTGGTTGATACCTGAATTTATATTTTCAGTCACTCATCACAGTAACTTAAAATGTCTGAGCACTTCTAAAATGTGAATTCTTCAGTTATGTTTTAATCTGAGGCCCCAACTATCAAGTCTCTGCTCATTTGTTTCAAAGTCTAGTGCTTGTTTTCATTCCTCGGTTTGCATTTATGTTGTATAAACCAAAATGGCTGGTAGCTTCACTGATTACTGTCTAGTTTTCTTGAGTTTAAATTAGAGAAGTTGTTCCTTACTAAGTATACATTTTGTGCCATGCACTATTCTTCCTCATGGAAACTCTAGGAGGAAGGTGTTTTACTGTCTCCTAAGAGTTGAGACGACAGAGGCACAGAGCAGTTAAGCAACTTGTCCAAAGCCACAAGTAGTAAGGCTTCTGGAGTCTGTGCTGCTAACCAGTGTACCGTTGTGCCTCTGTGTAAATAACCTGTGTTAATAATAAGCAAGAGAGACTATTTTTGTTTTTCTTGAGTTGGCCTTGTGATATATTTTAAAATGATTGTGGCATAATCTATTTTAGATTTGCTTGGTAGTAATGAAGAGCGTAACAGAATATATACAGAAATAAAGAAAAAATTCCCCTCTCTTCCCTTTCTCCAGCAGAGGTCACAGTGTTTGGCTCCAGGCATAGCCTTGTGGATTAGGGAAAGGTGTCTATGATCTGAGGGATTCCCCTGGCCTCAGCTTTTGATAATATCTGAAAATTTAACCCTGGACATTCATTGTATTTATGGAAACTGTCAGGTAAAAAGTTATTGATTAATTTATCTACCCTGGAATAGTCAAATTTGAAATCCTCCCCCTGTTGTGAGCATTTTAATTGAATCTGAGATGACTTTCTGAGGATGACTTTCTGTGGTATGTTGTGATAGTGGCCATGTTTTATTGCTGCTGTGGAACTTGGCTGATGGTGGCTAAGGAATCCAGGAATAGAAACTACATATTAATTACTCAATTTGTTGATCCTACAAATATTTATTGATACCTCCTCTGGGCTCTGCATTGTGCTGTCTGCTGGGATAGAGCCAGACCCTACTGTGGATAAAATGACATGCTGAAAGGAGTATGTAGGGCTCTGAAAATAAACTCATTACCTTGGGAGTTTTGCCTCAGGCTAGCTTGGTCTTCTCCAGTACAATACTTATCACCAGTGGATAAAGTTCAAGACTTTTCCAGAGGGAGATGACGGGTGGTGATCTGTAGAATCCTGTAGTTTTGCTGCCCTTCTTTTGTCTGACTTTCAGTTCTGATACAGCCCATGAGACCAGAAGGGAAAGA
>NW_006771065.1:888024-904023 GCF_000442215.2 Lipotes vexillifer
AGAGGCAAGGGAAGGTGAGGACTCCCACCAACATCAACAGGTCTGGAAAAGACCTGGTTCATCAGTGGTTAGTTTGCAACTTTGGCTACAAGAAAGTTTTGGAATTAACTGTGATTAGAGTTTTCTGTGTTCTCATGTATTATGTTTCCTGTTAACACAGGATGTGACACACAGTAAGCATTAATTAAATGTTAACTGATTTACAACTGAGTTAAATATCATTTCTCTTGTAAGTGCAGATAATTGCTTTTGCTTTCAAGCATACCTGAGTTTTTCAATTCCATAGATTATGAAACTTGAAGACCTACAATAATTAAAGAAGTAAAAAAAAAAAAAGACACACACACAAGTGAAGGGAAAGGCACATCCCTTATTTTAACACTCATAGAATGGGTGGGATAAAGATAGGGCTACAGAGGGGTAACAACTTACTGGTCTAAGGCTTTCATACTAGACTCTTCAAGAAGACTGCTTAATTTCAGCATGGGAATGCAATAGTGTTAAACTTCGGTTTTTTTCTGCTAGTACCTTTATGAATTAACTACTCAAAATTTCTAACCATAGTTAACTGTCCCAATTTTCTCATTTAAAATATTTCAAATAGGAGAACCATGAAGGCACACTCTGTTTGAACACTTGGAAACAGTAGATGTCAAACCTGGATAATGAGTTTGGCTTCTTATGCACTGCTGAGTTGATGAATGGGAACTGCTGATAAATCCGTACAAATGAGAACTTTCTGGAAGGTGGGACAGTGATGAAAGACAATTTTTTTTGTTGTTGTTGCCTGGTGATTCCAAGTTAGCCTGTTTTACTACACTCTTGTCTCTGCTTGGTGTATACACATCTCTGTGCTGCTAATGGTTGATTTCTTTTTGGGAATGCTGGTTTCCAAAAGAATGTTCTAAGTAGGAATTTGGGGGTTAAGGAAATTGTAACTCAGAGCTAGCCTTAATATTTTTGATTCAGTTGCTGCTTACCCTATATGATGCTTTCAAAATAGTCCTTCAAACATACATTTTTAATGAGTTACGTGACCAAACCAATTTAAAGAAAAACCTGTATCTGCTGTGCTGACTGTAGAATAGTCATTACTCTGTCTAGCAGTTAACTCCATCAATAATGTTCATTAGTAGAATTTTTATATTATTGGTTTTTACTTTTATCAGGCATCTCTAGTTTTCTTGCTTTATGAATATTTAAAATACAATTGTAGAAAATGCCTTATTTCTCTTTCTTGAGAGAACTGGTTTTCCCTTCCTTGAATCTCCTATTTCTAGGGTATTTTACAGTTCCAAGCTGCCTCTTAGGGGTCCCTTATTACCAACCCTTAAGCTCATTAATAATTCATGCTCCAGCTGTGTGAACTGGGAGCTTTAATTAGCTATTACTATTTTCCAGAAAAGACAGTTGCATTTATGAGTTTTATTTCATGGAACAAACTACTTAAGGAATATGGGCATTTAAAAATAACTTTATCTGAACTGTGTTTCAGGCTCCAAATTTATTCTTCATTGTATTTCCATTGTATTTTAGGTTTGAAAGCTTATTTATAAAATATTATTTTTGTAGATTAGCATATTTTTTCCATTTAAGTGCTTACAGTATTCAGCAAATGCTTTTGCTTAGCCTTTTCCCGATATCCCATTTTGATTGCCCTATCAAATCTCAAGTGATTAGCTTTATGTATATTTTTTTATGGACTGTAAATTTGTGAGATGTATAAAGAGCCGCTTATGTTTCTCTCTAATATTTCATGAGCTTTTGTACTTAGTCTAAACACAATTAAAGTAGCCTTTAAAGATTTGAAATGATTACTTGCTGTTGTCATATTTTGACATTAGTCAACTCTAAGGGTATTGGACCTTCAATCAGGCAGAACTTGGTCTCAAGACCAATACAGTCCATGCATCTCTGAGGAAACACAGTTAGGGTCACTCTGAGAGGCCTCTGCACACGCTGATCTTTTGATCAGAAGGTATGGCTGTCCAATTATTCTAAAAGCGCTCATAAAATTAAAAAAAATTACTTTGAATTCAATTTAAATGCTTCAGAATTCACAGGAAATAGGAAGAGCAAGGATATTGCAAAATCTAATACCACAATTTGCCAGATCTTTGGGCTTTGAGCCATTGGGTCTGACCAATATTCCTCTGAGCTCATCTTTCTTTTTTTTTTTTTTTTTTTTGCGGTACGCGGCCCTCTCACTGCTGTGGCCTCTCCCATTGCAGAGCACAGGCTCTGGACACGCAGGCTCAGCAGCCATGGCTCACGGGCCTAGCCACTCTGCGGCATGCGGGATCTTCCCGGACCGGGGCACGAACCCGCGTCCCCTGCATCGGCAGGCGACTCTCAAACACTGCGCCACCAGGGAAGCCCTGAGCTCATCTTTTTAAAGAGATGGTGAGATGATTTTATAAGGTAAAAGTGCTGAAATTAAGTGTAGTACAAAAGAAAACCTTTGGAACTGGAGAAATTTAGAAAACTGTGTAAATTTGAGTTTAATTTACTTGGATGAATTAACTCTTTATTTCATCTGAACAAGTGTCCCTAGATAAACTTGAGAAAACCAAGAACCCATTCAACAGATATATTTTTATTTGCCTCTAGAATGACAGTATGTAAGTCAGTCTGGGAAAATATTCCAACTAAGGCAATTTCTTAGACATTTGAGATGTACACATATTTACTTTCTTGTGAACTATTATATTCAGGCTGAAGACATCTTGGAAAGATTGTCCCAACTTCTTTTGATGTTTACAGCTACTTTATCAAATAATCTCTCTTCTACTTTTAATTTCACAATATGCAGAATTCTGTACATTGTCAGTTCTCAGCTTCTTTTGCTGCTATTTTAATTGTTTACAATGCAAACTGTTACTGTTAGGCAAGTAGTTTTATTTATTGACTGATTAATCATCTAATTTCAAGTTAGGTGTGACTACATGTGTCTGGTTTACCACTAGGACATTGTATGTGGATTAAATGATTACAGAAAGGACTGTGCTAAATAATGATTTACTGAGTACCCATGAGTGCATTGACCATACCAGGGAAAGATATATTCCTTTATCTGGCTTCATTTCTGTCTGCTATAAATAACCTTTAAGTCTTTTGGGATCTTGCTTTGGTTTTTGGTTACTTGCTAATTGGCATTTGAATTATAATTTCACAAATTATAGACAGAGGACTAGGTCTCAAGGTATAAAGCCAGTTTTTTCCTTATGCAAATATTATTTCTGTGAAAAAGGTGACATTATTTTTCACACCGATTTTAGTTTCTTGGGATGAGTGAAACTGGAAGAAGCTCTGTTTCCTCATTATGCTATAATAGCCCCTGTTCAAAAACCACGGCCATATTACATTTTACATTCCTCTTGCTGCTTCACCTTGGTAAGGTTTCTGTGAAAGATTTCAAGAGGTGATTGTATTTCAGAGCATGTTTTAAATGGAAATATGGATCCTCCAAGGAATTTGTGTTATCTTGGAGGTACTTTAGAAGAGGGGAAAGAAGCAAAGATACAAGTAAGGAGAAAGCAGGTAAAAGGACTTTCACATTTAGTTGTGCATAGATTGATGGAGGTTTACTTTATGCGGACTCTAAATGGTCACCGTCAAACTGTCGTTTTGTATCTTCACCTTCTATTTTAGTCAGAATTCTTTTGGTTGCAAGTGACCGAAAACCCAACCCAGACTGGCTTGGCTTGTTTAAAAGATGGAGTTTGTTGGTACCTATGAGTGAGATGTGATGGAGTCTCAAGTGTGCCTTGATTCATGGCTCAACCCACACTACCAAGAACTGAGTTCCTGTTATCCGATGTTGGCTTTGTTTGGGAGCTTCTCAGGCACTTGATGCCTGTCAGCAATCCAGAGATTTAGATCCAGGGCGAGAAAACAAGGATCCTTGTCTCAGTGTTGCCAGGAAATATCCTGAGAGTCACAAGGACTCGACTGGATTAGGTTACCCTCCTACCCTACGCCAGTCATTGTGGCCAGGGAAGGTCTGACTCTGACCGAAGGAGCTTTACCCCCAGAACTGCAGAGGCGTCCTCTCCAGATCACGTTATTTGAGAGGAGGAGCTGACCTCCAAACAAAAATTGAGGCAGTTGCCAGAAGGCGAGAAGGAGTTTGGGGAAGCAAAGGGCAATGTCCACTACACACACCATATGGACCCCCCTTCGACTGGACTTACTAGGTAGGCATTAAGTTTTTGTTCCCAGGACTCCATAAAAGTCCAAAACCTGAATACCATCTGAAGTATACTCATTCAGTAGGAGGAGAATTTTTCCATTATTTACTTTCAGGCTCCCAGAGAGCAAGGATTAATCCTAGTTACAACTTTTTTTTTTTTTTTGCGGTACGCCGGCCTCTCACTGTTGTGGCCTCTCCCGCTGCAGAGCACAGGTTCCGGACTCACAGGCTCAGCGGCCATGGCTCACGGGCCCAGCCGCTCTGCAGCATGTGGGATCCTCCTGGACCGGGGCCCGAACCCGCGTCCCCTGCATCGGCAGGCGGACTCTCAACCACTGCGCCACCAGGGAAGCCCCCTAGTTACAACTTTTAACCTTTAATTATTGAATACCAAGTAAGAAAGGGAATATTTCTCAAATCCAAATATTTGATATTAAACATGCATATAACACTTGAAGATGCTTGGAAGTTCATCTAAAACTTCAAACCTTTTAGAATCTGATAAAAGCTGTCAACTCTCTCTCCAGAAAAACGTACATGGGCATATACACACAAAATATGACATATAATTGGAGGGCTTAGCAATTCCAACCGAAAACTGACAAAATCCCACTACGTGTCCAAAGATGGCATACCTTCTATGATACCCTAGCAAAAAGTTGTCCAGTTTAAATTTGAAATCTCCAGGGCCTGGCCCAACTTTGGTCCTGGCAACCCTGGACAGTATGGCCGCCTCAGTCAGCTAGTCACCTCAGAAGCTTCCTCAAGGCTTCACTTTCATCCTTCACTTAAATCTAGGCTTTTGCTTTTGTTCCTTTGTCTTTGAATAAGGATTCTCTCCCCTGTGTCTCTAAGTGATTGGACATCCACTGATGGAGACCTCATGGCCCCTGGAGGGTGCCAGCACCATCCTTAGGCTGCTCTGTTAGTTCCTGCTTATATTGAACCCCAAACTGCCCTTTTGTAGCTGCTGCCCTTTTGGGTTGCCCCACCTCTCGAGGCCACATGGAGTAAGCTCCAGACTACAGAGCAGTGTGGGGTGGGGGACACGTTTACTTTGTCTGTGTTCCTCTGGTAGCTTCACCTCCAGAACTGAGCAGGGCCTCTACCCAAATAACACCTGAGAGTTCTCCCACCCCGTGTTCTTTCTGATGAAAATACTCAGATCTTTGTTACAGGAGAAACATTATACTTTTTAGCTGCTGCCTCTGCGATTCCTTTTTCTGTCTACTCAAACCAGTGCTTCTGGAATGGGAGCTCAGTTTGGAGGTGGTCTCTTAATTACTAGTAATCTACCTGCAAGTTGTATTGGTGGGTATAGGAAGCTGGTGCTATAATCTTATAGGGTCAGTGGTCCATGTCTGCCTGAGGTGAAGAGATTTCATTTTCACTTTAAAGGGTGGATTACATAGACTTTTAACATGAATTCTTTTCTTTTAAGCCCTTATTCGTTCTGAAATCAGTAGATAAGTGAAGGGCCACAGGTGCTGCCAGCATCATTGTAACCTCTTGCTCTTTGTTTCCCAGAAAGACTCTCTGTGCCAGTGGAATGAGCTTTATTTTTGAGAATCTAAAATATGGAGCTGCTTAAACATACTGGCAGGGAAGCCAGTGGCAGTAGCTTTTCAAGTGGTCCTCTAGACTCATTAGGAGAGAGCATTCAGGGGTAGCTGCTGCCAGAGTGTTGGACATTCCTCTCTGTCCATAGTAAACGTAGCATCTCAGCTTTGGGCTGGAACTAACCTGCTGTAGGAATTCTTTGAGCACATAAGCAGGATTGACAGGGGGCAGACATGGAAGCCCAGAGCCTTTTTGTGCCCTGTATTGGAGTCAGCATTTCTAAAATCCCCATTGGGTGGGTGCCAACATCACATAGGAAGAGGTGCAAGCTAGGAGGCAACTCAGGGGGAGTTAGAAGCGAAGCCAGATGAAGTTGGCTCACAGCAGGCACCACAGGAAATAAGGGAAGAGGACAGGTAATACTGCAGGGAGAAATTCTAAGGCAGCACTGAAACTCTGGATAGTAACCAGGAGATGCACAAATATAGAAAAAGTTAATGCTAAATAGCTGAATGGGAAAAAACAACACAACCCTAACTTGACCAAGTACTTTGTAGGAACCAAGCTTGAACAGATAAAGCTTACATAAATGTGGTCAGTTTTAGGCCAATGCAAGATATTCATGTTTTCTCAGATCCTACCTACTGTCTGATCTTGCCTCAAATAAAAGTAGGACAAATGCTTGAAGAAATCCTATCTGGGAGATTCTGGCTTACACAGGGCAGCCTCAGAGGTGGCCAAGCATGTGGGTTCCCAGGGAGGGTAGAGCGGACCTGTTGACAGCCCTCCCCATAATCAGCTCCTATCCCACTCTTAGCAAGCAACTGGACTCTTCCCAAGTTCCACCCTAGTTCCCAAGCCAGTCCTGAGACTTAGGATACAAATGAGTAGTCTTCACCACATTCCTTCCTTCCTGCCTCCTTCCCTTGCTTTATTTGTTCTTTCTGTCATCTACAGATATTTACTAAGCACCTACTAGGTGTCAGGAATTGTGCTTGGTGTTAGGGATTCCGAGGAGAGAATGAAGATGCAGTCCCTGCCTTTCTGGAGCTTCCAACTAAGTAAAAGAGAGAGAGAATCAAATAATCATATAAATCCATGTGTAATGATAAACCTTGTTAAGTGCCATGAAGGGAAGACACAAGATGCTATGTAAGTGTCTAACAACAGGGCCTTAGTTTTAGGGCTTAGTGGAGGCTTCTATCAGGATGCACCATTTGAGCTGAGGTTTGAAGGATGGATAGGAGTTGCTAGTTGGCTGGGAGTGGGGAGGAACACTTTGAGTGGATTCCCTGTGCCTGTAAAGGTCTTATGAAGTAAAGAAGCATGGAATGTTTGAAGAACTGAGAGGAGGAAAACAATTTGATGCGAGTCTGGAGAGATAAGTAGCCAGAGTCAGTCTATGCAGGGCCACGCTGATTTTGTTCCATCTTATCAACAATGGGAAGCTACTGGTGTGTTTTATGAACTGGGGAAGGGGCAATGGAGTGGGGATACCATCAGGCTTACATCTCAAAAAGAATACTCTAGCTCTCTAGCTGCAATAGACAGAATGGACGGGGCTGAGTGAGGCTCTGGTTAATGTATGATTAATGTATTAGGACATGAGGAACTGCTGTGGTTGTCCAGTACGGAGGTAATGGTGCTTGGATTAGCGTGGCATCAGCAGACACAGAGAGAAGTGAGTTGTTCCCACAAGTACTTAGAAGGTAAAATTGTCAGGACTTGGAGATGGACTGCCTATGATAGGTACCTGTGTGTGTCTGGGAGAGGGGGTCACGGAAATTTCCAGAATGACTTATACATCCTTGTTGGCAGAAATAGGTGGGTATTGGTAGCACTCATTGAGAGAGGGACTTGCCGGGAGTGAAAAGTCATGAGCTGTTCTTGGACATGTTGAATTTAAGGAACTTTTGCAGTCTTTTTCCCTCCTTTAAGATGGGATTTGAAATTAATTCCTAGCATACATGAGAATCTTTGATGCAGCCACAGTATTCAGATCCTGTTGAATCTTTGTCCCGAATGCTCAGATTCTATTCAGATCTGAGAGGTGATATTTCGGGGCTTTGGGGCCAACTAGTAATAATTTCCAAGGCTCTCTATGACAGGGACAATTTACATTTAAACCTTGCTTTCCTCTCCAATAAAGTGAAAGATGTATTAATTCGCATGACAGGAGTCTTGACCCATCTATGAAGGCAGGGCAATTTGGATGCTTAGGAGAAGTTTTGGGGCATTTTTACAAACTCATAGGTCAGGGTTGCTAAGGAGAAATATGCCTGTGGACTGTTTCCCTCTCCTCTTCCTAAGTACCCAGGGATGTATGACTTAACGCTGCTCAGGAGTGCAATTCCATGCCATGATGTAGCAGAACCTGTCAACCTGCTCATCCAGCACCTTCTCTAAGACAGATAAGATTGTAGTCCCAACAGGACTCCTCTCTTTCTTATTCTGCTTCTGTTTCTTTTTCCCAAAGCTGCATAGCAAAAATATGTACTTTGGTTCTTCCATTCACTTTAACTTCATTTTATTTTGTCAGTTCCAACATTCATCTTTCCTAATCATTACTGATAGCGCGTGGATCACCTTGCACAATGCCTGGCATGTAGAATCTATTCAGCAGTCATCATTTCTTTTTCAGCAGAAGCCCAATGTCTTGCATTTACAGTGACTTTCTTTAAGGGCTTAATTGCTCACATCTGAACGGGTAGATAAGTCACCCAGGGGAGCAGAGCTTTCCTCCCACATTTAGTCTGACATTTGTGTGAGATGCTTTATAAATGGTAGAAGATCTTGAACCATGGTGAGATTCTGCTTACAAGTTGGGGACTCTAAGCCCAGTCTCCTGCTTGGCCAACTACTAGACTTCAGAGACGTCGTTGGATTTCAAGGCTTCCAGGGATATAACAGGGCCTGGGGGAATTTTAATGCGTTGCTCCTGGAAGATGGTTTTGGCCATTCTGTATGGAGCCTGGGCTTCAGACCAGTCTTTTGCTCTAGGAAATTTCTCCCAAGTCTTTACATA
Organism: Lipotes vexillifer; assembly: GCF_000442215.2. NCBI lineage: Eukaryota > Metazoa > Chordata > Mammalia > Artiodactyla > Lipotidae > Lipotes > Lipotes vexillifer. The sequence continues at coordinate 896,802 of NW_006771065.1, forward strand.
ACTATTAATATTGAATGTTGAATTCATCTTTGTTCACTCAGTAAATGCTGCTGATGCAGTAGTAAAATCCTGTTCTTGTCAAATTTAGTTCTGTTCTTTACATATATTCCTAGTGCTGGGAAATTTGACATGGTTGTATCTTATTCTCCTCAATGGGAAGGTGCTGAATTATAAATTTTCATTTACATATTGCTAACTAGATACCTTGATGTAACATTTTCATGGTCTCTTGGGTATTAGGCATGGGAGTTTGTTCTTGCTGCTTGATTTTGGAAAGTAAGGGTCAACAAGGAAATATAAAATAGATAATTCAAATCTGTTTAGCAACTGATTTACTGAAGATTAGTTTCTTGACACTATTCTTGCCCTTTTCCATGAATATTAGAAAATATGTTATTCCATAGGAAATTTTAATGTAATACTTAGCCAGTCTCAACGCAAACAGGAAATTTGCTTGTAGTTTTGTGTTCCTCACTAGAATTATTTTTCAACTGAAAGGCTTTTCTGAAATCAGAGTTTGGCCTTTTTAATCCTGTGTGATTTTCAGGGAGAAGACCTAAGTGTTTCATGAAATCCTTCCCCAGTGGTTGAACCTCGCACGGCTCCCGTTGGCCAACACATTTCTGAGCAAGGGCTTTACAAAAGTGGCTGCAAATGTTTTCTTTTTGTACCCGTCTAAACATCAGGTTCTACTAAATGCAAATGGGCTGCACATGATTGGAGTGCTATCATTTTATTAAAACTCTTCTCATAACCCAGCTCTAAAAGGCCTTTTTTTTATGATAGCTAAGTTATCGATGCTGAATAGTTCAGCAAATTGGGTTGTTGAAGCACATCTGCCATGCCTTACGCATGAAGCACGTCTTTCACAGATCAGCGCTGTCTGTTGCCTGGTCCTGGAGTCCCAGTAGCACCACTTCCTGGGGTGGGGGAGTGTGCGTCTTTTGTGAGCCAAGAACTGGTGTCACAGACACAGCCATCAGGCCAACACTTGGTTACATTGTTGTCTTCAAAATGTAGTGCGTAATGGGGAAAAGGTTTAATTAATGTGCTACAGTAATGTGTCTGTTTATAAAGAAATAACGTACTATAAAATTAAGCCACGTATAGTGAATGTCCCTCCTAATGGTGAGGCTGGCATTTTAAGTGATCAGTAAATCACTTAAATATTAAGACTTTCTTGAAGAAGGGTAATAAAAGGAGACATTTGGAAATGGTAGATACTGGTACATACAATTATCCACAAAATAAAACATTTTTATTGTGATCCCAGTGTTAATCACATTGTAGAACAGGCTGATCAGGAAATGTGATAAATTGTATCTGAACAATTTCATTTCCAACATGATTAACCTACATGAGAATGTCAGTCCCAAATATTTAAACCTGACTTTCCTCAGAGGACAGCCGTGCTTTAGTTTCCTGAGGCTGAAAGATTACTTGTAAAGCTGCTAAGCCTGCTTTGTCACATTGTTTAATCCTTCTTTATTTGGATCATGGTATCTAGGTTTATAACTTCTCCCAGCTTCCTCCCTCTGGGCCGTCTTTCCAGCTCACTGGGCAGAACTCTATTCTCAGGTCTTTCCTGCTCCCCTCGCTGTAAAGGGTTCTCTCCCACTTCTGGCATCTGTAGGCATGATCAGTCCTACATGGTCTCCTTGGCCTAGTTCTTTGGTAGGTGATGTCCCATTGCTTATAAGGAAGTCATCTGAGGGCTGACCTATAAGGCTTGATGTTGCCCAGCTGTCCCCTGGAGCTGTTTAATACTTCCTCTATGACCAGCCTCCTTTGATCATGGCGTTCACATCCAAGGAAACCAAATGGACCAGGTGGCTGTACCGTTTTTCTCCAAGGGTTTAAGGCTTTTCCACTAAACTCCTCCTTTCTGGCATAATACAATTTGATTATCAAAATCATCTACCTTAAGCCTTATTAGACAACATGCTCCCAAACCATCATGTGTATTTCCCTCTCTCATTAAAAAATTTTTTTAAAAAAGTTAACAAATGTTTACACTAAGTAGTTATAATCAAAAAACAGACAAACAAGAGCTTGGATTCTCCAGCCTTTTCATATTATATATGATTAAGTGTATTCTGCAAAATGGAAATTGTAAAGTGTTAAGCCAATAATAATATATTCAGAATGTTTTAGAAAACATCCATTTATATTTAATCTTTTCCTAGGTTACTATATGCAAGCTAGATTATCTTTAGAGGGTTTTGTAATACAAAATTGTAAATTTCAAAATGTTGTGCTTAATGGACTGTGGTCCTGAATCCCGGATCTCTACTGATGAAAATTTGGCAGGTTGGGAAGTGAGATGAGGGTTTAATGAACAAAATCTAATCTAAGAGATGGAAATGCTGTTCCTCTTAAATACAGAGAAATTAATGGGCTGGAAAAGGCGCACAAACAATTTCCGCCACGGTACAGAGTGATTTCCATAATGGAGAGGATGGAGGCTGGCTGGTTGGGGTGTGTATTAGGCAAGTACGGCTGGTGGCCAAACCTGGCCAGTGGGAATTATGAAGTCTTTGTCATTCCCACTCAGGATCCCTTGCTTTAGTTCATACTGGTGTTCCAGGGCCCTGCAAGGAGGTGCTTTTGATTGGTTTAAAGGCCAATGGATGTTTGTTTCTTTAACTCAATAGAACATCATGTAATCAGGAGCTTTCTTATTGTGACCTTGAGTAATTAGGACATGACCACTGTTAGAAGATGAGGATTTAGAGATTTTTTTTTTTTTTTTTTTTTGCGGTACACGGGCCTCTCACTGTTGTGGCCTCTCCCGTTGCGGAGCACAGGCTCCGGACCTGCAGGCTCAGCGGCCATGGCTCACGGGCCCAGCCGCTCCGCAGCATGTGGGATCTTCCCGGACTGGGGCACGAACTCATGTCCCGTGCATCGGCAGGCGGACTCTCAACCACTGCGCCACCAGGGAAGCCCGGATTTAGAGATTTTAATCAATGGAAAAGATTTTCTCTTACCTCCAGTTAATTTTCTGCTCTAATGCTGATAGACTTTCTCTTCTAGTATAAGTTAACCAAATCTCTAAGAAATATCTCTAGTTGCAATTTGGTTATGAGCCAAAGTCAGTTGCTAGGGGCAACCAGGACAGAAGCAGTTAATTAATTCACTTCTGTCATTGTCTATGGATTAAGCCACTGAGTCCTGGTTTGAGAGAAAATGGACCGGGTGGGAGTGCTTAGCTGGGCTTGGGGAGTGGTGATGAACAACCTGGCTTCAACCCCATCCCACCCTTTTCCACCTCCATTTCCCAACAGGAAGTTAGTAGCTTTTTTCTAGGAGTCAGTAAGGGAAGTAGATGAGGAGGCAGGGCATGAACTCAGCGTGCTTGTGGAGAAAAGATCCTCAAAGGGAATAAAACAAAGACATGAAACTGACATAAACTATTGGTTAGTGTCTAGCAGATGGCAACAGGGCCCTGTTAAGAGAGAGAGAGAGAGAGAGAGAGAGAGAGAGAGAGTGTGTGTGTGTGTGTGTGTGTGTGTGTGTGTGTGTGTGTGTGTGGTAGGGGATGGTGAGAGCTGTGAAACTTCTGGATAGCTAGGAGTTAATTCCAGCTCTGGCAGTGAAGAGCACACAGCACTGTGCAGTCCAGGAGGCCTGGATTCACATAGTATCGGAGAATCACAAACATGGCCCTAGAGAACTAGTGACATACGCACAGGTATTTGCCGACTGTCCTCCAAGTGGCCCATTTGGGTGGTGAGTGGTGAGTAGTGGGTGGTCCAGGGCCTGCAGTGCTAACTGTCACCAGAACAACATCAGAGGATGGCAGGTGAATTTGCTCCTGAGAGGAACAAAACAGAAATATTGGGGGCCTTGAAATCTTAACCTAAACCAAGGAACAAGCCAGAGCAGGGAGTAATGGCTTGCTTCCAAGTTAAAATTTGGAATGAATTAATAAGAATTATAAATAAAATGATGAACAGCAGTCCTGGGAGCTGTTGGAAGTGGTCTGTATCTTAGGCTTCAGATTTACTTTTTTTTTTTTTTGTGGTACGCGGGCCTCTCACTGTTGCGGCCTCTCCCGTTGCAGAGCACAGGCTGCGGACGCGCAGGCTCAGCGGCCATGGCTCACGGGCCCAGCCGCTCCGCGGCATGTGGGATCTTCCCGGACTGGGGCACGAACCCGTGTCTCCTGCGTCAGCAGGCGGACTCTCAACCACTGCGCCACCAGGGAAGCCCCAGATTTACTTTTTAAAATGTTACTCCAGAGAAGAGTTATTTTTCCGTTTGAAGCTTTTTTTCATTGTTCATAATGTTTTCTAAAAAGCATTTTAAACTGAAGTATAGTTGATTTACAATATTGTGTTAGTTTCAGGTGTACAGCAAAGTGATTCAGTTATGCATGTATATATATATATCTTTTCAGATTCTTTTCCATTATAGGTTATTACAAGATATTGAATATAGTTCCCTGTGCTATACAGTAAGTCCTTGTTGTTTATCTATTTTATGTATAATAGTGTGTATCTGTTAATCCCAAACTGAACTTTGTTTTAATTTTGCTAATGATTTCTTGCTTTAACACAAATAGAAATTCTTGACATTAAAATATGTTTTGCTGTCGTTACTGTTAAAATACACCTGTTGCTCTACATTGGCTCCCTATGAGCTGTGAGATTCTGGGTCAGCTATGCTCAGGGCAAAATGGGGGACAAGCCATTTTATTTCCTGTAGAATATGGTCTTGCTTCCTCTACTGACTGGGGAAAGATGACGAAGTTGCTGGAGGATGAGGAAAGGGTGAGGAAGGGAAGTGGAGCGTGTGTGTGTGTGTGTGTGTGTGTGTGTGTGTGTGTGTGTGCAGGGACCTTAGCTGTCTTTTTGCCGCCATGTCCTCAGTGCCTGGCTTATAGCAGACACTGAAGAACAGTTCTTTATAGTCAGCTGCAAGGCCCTGCACGATCTTTCCCAGCCCTCTGCTTACAATCTCTCTGTCCTTATTTCCTACTGTTTTTCCCACTGCTCACTTCAGCATCAGCTATGTTTTCCTTCATGTAGCTCCCTATACACCCCAATCCTAGTCTCACCTCAGGGTCTTTGCACTTGCCATTATTTTAGCCTGGAATATTCCTCCTGGATTTAGGAATGGCTCTTTTCTCCCCTTGAGGTTTCTGCTCAAATGTCACCTCATCAGTGAAGTTTCCCTGACCTTCTGTTTAAAATAGCTCCCCCATTCACATGGCCTTCGCTGTCTCTCATTTTAGCTTTATTTTTCTCCTTAGCATTTATTGCCTCTGGCATAAACATACATATGTCTGGTTGTTGACTGGTCTGTTTGTAGTCACTAGAACATAAACTGCAACAGGGGAAGGGGTTTTGTCTGTTTTCTTCACTGCTACTTTTCAAGGCCTGGTACAGAATAGGCCCCCCAGAAAATTTGTTGAATGAATGATGGAATGAATGAATCTCACGTATTGTTTTGACTATAGTTACACATATTAATAATATAGCAATTATTGCTCTATTTTTCTACTTCATTCACATATGTAACTTAAAACGAGTGATTTCACTGGGGCTTATTCCACAAACATTTGACAAGCTTGAATGGTTATTTACATAAATATTGCAAAATAGATAATTACTTCAAGAATTTAAAAAGTGATGCAACTGAAAACACAAAACAGAAGTTCAAAATAGAAATTTAACTTCCTAGTTTGCTAGTATGAGATGAGAATCAATTAAAAAGCACCACCTCTGTCCTCCAACAATGACTTTGACTGCAGTAGGGTTTACAGTAGGTTTTCCTTATTCCTGTGCTGGTTATAAAGCTCATTCCTGAACATGGAGTAGAGACCTGCTATCCTGTCTCTCCAGCAAAACATAACCTCTATTTAGATCTTGGGTATGAGTGACTTTCCATTACTATCCAGTGACACCACACTCAAATTGCAGAGGATAAGGCTGTGAGAGCTGAAATTGCAAAAGACATTTCAACCAATGAGTGATTCTTTTGTGATATAAAATTTCCTAAAAATATTCAGAATTAAAAGTGAATAAAACTATTTTTAATTCTTTTAAACAAAAATCTTGCTTTAAAAAAGTGTGGGCAATTGCTTTCTTTTGCTTAATTTCTAGAAACGTTTTCCCTATATCATTCTTTGAGAGAGTGCATGGATTAAGGTGTTTAGAAACACATTCTCCCTCAAAATAATCTGCCTCCCAATAAATAACTCCTGGGAACAGTGGAGAATGTGGAATCCCCCTTTGCAGGCAGGGTGATAGGGTGATGGGCTCACGTGCACTGTGTGAACAGGCATTAAGATGCTTTAGCTCTAAGCAGTGATTTTGAAGTAAGCTTCTCTGCATCTCATCTGATATTCTGCTCTTGGCAGCATTTGCTGAGCTCAAGTAGTTACTGACTCCTGCGAAGCTGACAAAGGAACATTTCGGAGAGGGGAAACTAATTTATTCTGACTGCTTGTCAAGCATCAGCCTAACTAGCCTCATCTTTTTTGCCCTAAAAGTTGCAAGATTCTAACCTTTGCTTTTACAGCATCCACATTAAATAACAAAATGGCTGAGGAGTTCCTATCAAGAGGCTTATGCATTAGTACAGCACCATTAAGAGCTGGGAGTACTTAAAAGCAGTGATCTTTTGAAGTCAGGGGCCAGGTGGTCAGATAAATTGACCTTCATTGTTCTCTTATTAGCAAAAGACTTCTTTTCTTTTTAATTCAGAATGGTTATCGGGAAAGTGACTGAATTCTCTGAACTTTTAGGTTCGAGAGGCAGAACTCTTGATCACGTGGCTAATTGAGACATATTTGGGAGTAATATTGTGCCAGTTGTACTTCCCATGACTTTCTTCACAAAGAGCTTGAAGAATGCATTCCTGACATGGGGCGTGTGGGGCTACGGATTTGGGAAGTTCTCTGTTAACCAGAGGGAAATTCTTTCTTTAAAAAAATTTTATTGACATATAGTTGATTTACAATGTTGTGTTAATTTCTGCTGTACAGCTAAGTGCTTCAGTTATATATGTATATATTCACAGCTAAGTGATTCAGTTATATATGTATATATTCTTTTTCATATTCTTTTCCATTATGGTTTATCACAGGATATTGAATATAGTTTCCCGTGCTATAAGTAGGACCTTGTTTTTTATCCATTCTATATATAATAGTTTGCATCTGCTAATCCCAAAGTCACAATCCTTCCCTCCCCCAGTCCCCCTCCCCCAGTCC
>NW_006771065.1:904033-914874 GCF_000442215.2 Lipotes vexillifer
CCCCAGTCCCCCCTCCCCCTTTGCAACCACAAGTCTGTTCTCTATGTCTGTGAATCTGTTTGTTTTGTAGATAAGTTCATTTGTGTCATATTTCAGATTCCACATATAAGTGAAATCATATGGTATTTGTTTTTCTCTTTTTCACTGACTTCACTTAGTATGATATCTCTAGTTGCTGCAGATGGCATTATTTTGTTCTTTTTTATGGCTGAGTAGTATTCCATTGTATATATGTATCACATTTTCTTTATCTATGCATCTGTCAGTGGACATTTAGGTTGCTTCTATGTCTTGGCTATTGTGAATAGTACTGCTGTGAACATCAAGGTGCATGTATCTTTTTGAATTATAGTTTTGCCTGGATATATGCCCAGGAGTGGAATTGCTAGATCATATGGCAACAACCAGAGGAAAATTCTTGAATCATTATCTTTTGTTGTTGTTGTTGTTGAAATTCACTCTAACTGCACTTCATATGCTGTCTAATTCAGCCATCTCAGGGGGCTGGTTATATGTGCCGTGTGGTAGTGGGATCTACGGGGAGCCACAGGGTCTAACAGCAGCCACAGTGACCTTTAAAAGAAGTGGATTGGATCATGTCTGTGGCTTGGCTGTTTAGCAGCTTCCCATCGTGCTTAGTGTGAAATTCAGAAAAACCCTTCCCATGGCCCCCAAGGGGCTCTAGGACCAGCTTCTTCTCACTTCTCTGAGCTCATCTGCTCCAGCCACTCTGGCCTGGGGTGTCCTTCAAGCCCACTGAGCTCCGTCCAGCCCCAGGGTCTTCCCACCTGCTCGTGTCTCTCCTTGGAGAGACCCCTTAGGCCCTCATGTTCCAGGGCAGTTTCCTCCTCCTCATTCCAGCCTCAGCTCAGCATCCCCTCATTCCTTATTCTTCCCTAAACATTGGGATGTAATATTGTCTCTTCTTCCCTCAGTCTCTGTCTCACACTGACTTCTCCTCCCCATTGCATTTATCACTCTCTGAAGTGCCCCCGGACAAAGACTTGAGTTTAAGTCATTTTTCTAGGAGGTGATCCCAGCAGGTGCAGGTGGGGGAGTGTGGAGGGAAGGATGGGAAGCAAAAGAAGCCGATGCAGGGTATGTTACTGATCAGGCGCCGGCTGTGGGCATTTGGGGCTCATTGCCCCTGGGGAAGCTGGGTTAGAGTATAGAAGTACATGCTTCAAAGCTGTCGCCCCCTGAGAGGGAAGAAGCTGGAGTATTTACCCACTGCCTCTAATCTGTTCCTGGCCCAGAGCTGTTGCTGAGGCTATCAAGTCCCCAGCACTTTGGGCCTGTCCTGAATGAGGGCCGGGCAAGGTGGAGAAAGCCTCGGGTGCCAAGTCACAGGTGCTTACAGGAGGGAGCTTGTGAGTGGCAGGGGTGAGAACAGTAGGTGCAGAGGCACAGGTGCGTGGCAGGTAGAGCCCTGTTGCTCATTTAGGTGTTTTCTAGTTTATCAACCGTTCTCCTGCTCTAGAATGTAAGCTCCATGAAAGTAAGGATGTTGACTATTCTGAGTCCCCCAGACACGGTGCCTGGAACAGAATAGGCACCCAGTAAGCATTAGTTGAGTAAATGAAAAGACATGAAGTTTCACTGGAAAATACATGGCCTCTAACATTTATTTCATTCTGATGTGGCAGATCCAGAAGGTACGATGCATCACATGAGACTTGGAAATGGCCAACTAAATTGAGGATGTCTGGAGAGGGAGGAGGGGATTCAGAAGGATTTGCATGGTATATTAAAGATGGTATTGGAGTCAGGTCCTGCAAGATTTAGACTTCATAGGAATACTTCCCTTTGTAAGTGGTCATGGTCTAATCCTTCATTCTCTCTGGAATTCTGTTCCTTCACCTACTTTACCTGCTTCAGAGAGATGTTAAGATAATAAAAGGAGATAATAGATTTGAAAGCACTTCTGAAAAATGTACTCTTACGGAGAAAGCTACTATTTAACTGTCGAAAATAACCTTATATTCAAGTTAAAATTGTTCCCAAGTGCTTAGTCCCTTTAAAAAGTGATTGCTGCTGCCAAGAGCCATTTTAATGGACAGTTATTGCCTCTCAACTGAAATGAGTAGAATAATCAATTTTCATGGTGTGTCTGATGACCTGTGGCTGAAAAGAGAGCCTCAGGGGTGATCGGCAGACTCTTATCTCATAGGAAACTGGCAGCCTGGGAACAAGGGGACCTGGGAGAGATGTGCTCAGGTAACAGTGGGAATCCATATCTCTGGCTGATCTGGAAATCCATTTCGATAAAGTAAATAAGCCAGGGGAGCAGGGAAAGTAGAACTGCAGGGGAAACAGCTTCTTGTTGCAGTTGGAACCAGGTGGATAAGAGAGTTTTCACTTTTCACTTTTGGCAGGACAGTTTGAGTATTCCGGTTGATCACTTGAAAGGCTTTGACACCTCGTCCACTGGACACTTGAAGGGCGGGGGCTGGAGTATGAGTGGCCCCAGCCCACTCCCTCTGGCTCCACCCACACCTCAGGGGGCCTCCAATCAGAGCGCATGGTGCCCCTGCCCCAGCCTGAAAGACCAAGCTCTGTCCCCCTGCAAGCAGCAGCTCTTGGCCATCCTTGGCCTGGGGGTTTGCACACTGGGGGGTCATGGCCTGGCTTAAGGAAGGTGGACCAGGAGAAGAGGGCTGCACAGGCCCTGGGCATGAGAGGCTTCTGTTTGGGTAGAAAGTTCCTGGGCATTGGAGTGTGGTCTAGACAGAGGGAAGTGGATCTGGGTGAGCAAGTCCCTTGACCTCTTGGACTCCTCACCCCAGGTGGAGAGGTGCCACTAGGAGAGGGCCAGAGCAGGGTGGGATCTCTAAAAAATGGGACCCAGGACAGGGGCCTGGGTTCCAGATCTAAGGGAAGAACATCTGATATGAAACTGACTTTGGCCTTGGTAGTTAAAGCTATAAAAGACAGGTTAACTGCAAAAGCCCCTAACTGACCAGTGAGGGATAGGGCGGCAACTCTAGGAAGCTGTTTATTGGAAGGGAAAGGCAAGCCAAGGAAAACTCTCCGAAGGATTGCCACGTGACTCAGAGGAAAGTCGTAGTCTTTGCAGTGGCTACAAGGCTGTGCGTGATCTGCCACCCCTCTGTCCCATGACCTCCCTGACCTTATCTACCTACTTATTCCCTCCTGCCAGCAACTGTGCTCTGTCCGCACTGGCCTCCTCACTGCCTTTCGTGGGTGCCGAGCCTGTTTGCAGTGGCTATTCCTTCTGTGTGGAACACTCCCTGAGAACTGCCGGTGTACTTTGTTCAAATGCCCCCCTCCCAGTCACCTAACCTGACCAGACTATTTAAAATTGAACCAGGCACTCTCATTCCCCCATCCCTTCTGTCTCCTCCCCCTGCCCCACTCCTGACCCCATCCATCACCTAGTAATTTACTTATTGTTTTTTCAGTCTCTGTCTGCCCTTGGGAATGTAAGCTTCATAAGGCAGGCTTCAGTCCCCAGAAGAATGCTTGGCACGTTGTAGGTGCTCAATAAATCTTGGTTGAATGAATGAAGTAAACTTGATTAAGGTAAGTAGTAAACAATGAGAGGAATTCCTGAAAAATCATCAGAGATCTTAAAATGCATAGAATGTACAATTTCTTAAATTCTTGCCGTATGAAGAGGGATAATATCTAAATATTTAAATGAAGGCTTTTCTTTCTCACCACTTGTCTTGTCGCTTCATGGGTCACACTTACTGAGCCAGTAGCATTCACTGTCTTCTGAGAGTGAAAATTCAGACCAGAGCAAAGCGTCAAAGAATTCCAGGGGAAGCTCTTGAAATCAATAAAAGCCTCTGAGAACAGAACCTAGAAATATTTAATGGCGATTAGATTGTGCACAGTCTGCCTCTTTTCTCTCTATTCCTCCTAATTTTCCCTTTTCCCTTTCCTCTGCTCTCTTTTCTCTTTCCTTTCCTCCTCCTCCAAATTTGGAGCAAGGGGCTGTGTTAGGACTGTAGGACTCAGAGATGGATGGGGTCAGTTCTCAGGAGTGGACAGTTAGGTGGGGGAGATTTCTGTGGGAAGAAATCATTTCAGCATCATGTGCAAAGTGCTGTCATGGAAGTATGCCCAGACACTGTAGGAACCAAGCTCTTGAAAGATAACTAGATTGGCCGGTGGAGATGTAAGAGGCTGCCAGGGGAGCCCTGGGGTACATGGGTGGAATGCTATACATTGGAGACTTGGAAGACTGTAGAGTTATTGTTTAGAAATTCTGAAATCACTTTAGGTGTGAAAGACAGTCTTTGGTTATTTCTAAAATTCACTCTCTTTCAGCCCCCTTTTCTACCCATTCTGCATAAATTCTCTGTCTCTGATTGTCTCTCTCTCTATATATAGATAATATATATACACACATATATAAATATCAATTGTGCTATTGGTAAAGATGTTATCAATATAGCAACAGCACTTACAGTAAATAGTAATTTTAGCAACTGCCATCAGGCACAGTGCCAAGCCCTTGACATTGATGATCTCATTTACTCCTTATGACATGCCTCAGCAGAAGACACCAACACCATCCTCATTTTATAGATGAGGAAACCAAAGCATCATGAATAAATAACACCCAGAGATATCATTATTTGAGTCTTTCTGATTTTGACTGTCCACGTGTTCTTTCATATCACCAATATGTGTCAAAAATGCCTTTGCATCCTAAGATGTAGGAGAAACACATGCGAAAATATGCTGCTGAAAAAGTGGCAGAATGAACAAGCAGCAAATGTATCCATTCTGGAGAAGCAATAGCTGTAAGAAACCCCCAAGACTGAAGAGGACTTGGTGACTTCTGCCTGTATCTTAAATGCCATGAACTTTCCTATGCCTCCCTTTTTTTTTTTTTTTTTTTCTTGCGCTACGCGGGCCCCTCACTGCCGCGGCCTCCCCCATCTGCGGAGCACAGGCCCCGGACGCGCAGGCCCAGCGGCCATGGCCCACGGGCCCAGCCGCTCCGCGGCACGCGGGATCCTCCGGAAACGGGGCACGAACCCGCGTCTCCCGCATCGGCAGGCGGACTCTCAAGCACTGCGCCACCAGGGAAGCCCTCCTATGCCTCACTTTTATGAACAGAAACATCTGCTTTATAATTATGCTCACTTTCCTTACAGGAGAGTATTTAAATGAAGTTATCAAAATTTTATTTGATGGTTTTAGACAATTTTGGTGCTCAGAGAGTTAAAGAAATGGTGGCAGGTCTTTGGGCTGGCCTGGTATAGTGGGCATTTCTTTGCGGTCCTTTGTCAATGAGATTTAATTATGTTATCTAGGCACCTCAGCTTTTCTGTTCTTATGCCTTATGCCTATTGAATTGTGATAATGGATCGTGGTTTCAAATACTTTCTAATTATTCCCATGGTACTTTGTGCTAGCCAAAATCTCTAAGGACACACGCTCTTTTCAGTTATTATTTCCCAAAGCTTTGTAATTCACGTAACTGTTTGATAACCAGGCAGTGATTCCCAATCATGGTGTTTAAGACATTTTAGATGATCTCCAGTTATTTGCAGGGATGCAAGGAATTTAATATTTTCTAATGAAATTATTAGGATTTGTTTATTATTTTTCTAAACATAGGATGAATCGTCTGTATATGGCTGAAAAACTCAACGAGGGACCAGTAGCCCTTTTTGCTTTAATTACAAGTAACTTTGGCCACTATTCAAAGTGCCCATTGCCACTTGCCCCACTGTATACCTGCAGCTATGTAATGTTTTTCATGAGAAGCTGAAATCTTAGAGAACCTGAAATACAGGATCGTGCTCAGTGGGTTTTACTGTATGTCTTTGTATTGGGGGTTTCTATTATGCATAGAGTTGTTGACTAAACAGTAATTTTATAGCCCATTGATGGAATCAAGATATGTACATTAGTCCCATTATAGAACTTTCTTAAATTCCATCCCATTCAATTCTCTGCTTTGGCCCACATATATCGTTGTGTTTAGAATAACTGAAGTTTCCTATTCCTACATTGTTTTACCTGTAACAATAATATGCTCGTCAAGATTATGTAACAAAGAGGTTCTATAGTGACAACAGTAGGTGTATCCACTGAACATTATCCTGGAGGAAATAAAAGAGTTTTTACAATTTATTCTGAATACTGTAAGAGCAGATATAGAAATAAAATGTGAACTCCTTAAGCATAAGGGCCATTTATGTCTCATTCACAGTTGGATTCCAATATGTGACACATATTAGGTGCTCAAAATGTTTGAATGAATGACTCATAAAAGTGGTGTTTAGCATGATGCTGGACATGTGATAGATTTTCAGAAACTATTTATTGATCTAGATATGAACCTTGGGCCCTCGCATAGGGAAACTGGATCAGCTTCCTAAGGCTTGGACGTGGGCATGGCTGCCGTTGGGGAACCCAGTGAGGTTAGACATAAATTTTCACATACTCTTTTCTTCCTCTCCTTCTTCCCATTCTCTCCATTTATTATCATCCTGCTGTTGCAGCCAGCTAATACAAAATCCTTTGTGATTCACTACCACAGGCGAGTATGTTTCAAAGTTCCTCCTTAACAGTAAAACCTTGAACTTCCTACAGTAGTATATTTGAAATTTACATCTCAAAACTTACTGAGAACTGACCCCTTCAATGCTGGATTCTGCCCAGTGCCCAAAATAGTGTGAGTGCTAAAAATACATGCACTCTGCCAAAAAGAGTTTACTATGTTCTCAGTAGAAGCTTTAAACTCTCCCTTAAAGGTTAGAGAAAGTTGGCTCGGTGGCAAAAGAAAATTTATTTAAAAACCATTTTTACACTCGTTTCATAATAGTAACATTTTATCTTTTTTACAGTGATTTATAGGCACTGGAGCAGAACAGGGGAGTCATGGAAAAAAGCAATTAACGAATAAAGAAAAAAAGTACCAATAGTGAAGGGGAAAAGAAATCTTCTGAAAGCTAAAGAAAAGAGAATAATTGATGGTTCCATTTTAGCTTAATGTTATTTCTGGATCTCTTTTATATACTGTGTTATTTACTGCATAGTTTACAGTTGACAGAAATAAACGGCATTTGCAATATAATGTCTTTAGCCCTGCCATCCACTTGCTCATCCCACTTGCCTGTCAAGCTAGAACTTCAACCAACATCCGTCAAAGTCTCCTGTGATGGGGTCTGTTTCCAACATCCATCAAAGTCTCCTGTGATGGAGTCTGTTTTTAATAAGCCCAGCACTATAATTACCTTATTGCAAAGTTAAAGCCAAATGACACTTATGATGAAGGTTTCATGGCTAAACAGTAAAGTCAATGAAGCATATGCATACCAACTGTCAGACAGGAAATAGCTGCTCAAGGATTTGTTTCTTTATTGCTTGATGAGGGTCACTTCATTTGTACTTGGAAACTTTGTCACATCTACAACAGGTAGGAGAGAAGGAAAAAGAATGAGTGTCATGGAAGATAACTTAGAAAGATACCCTTATTCATAGATTTAGGGGAGATTCATACTGGGCTTCTGTGCTCAGGAACATCTGTGCTAAGTGTTTCCGCAAATATTTTCTAACTTAAAGCTCTAATGATCCAAATAGTTAAAGTATTGTCCGAATTGCATAAGTGAGGAACCTGAGGCTCTGAGAGTTTTTAAACTATGGGCTTGAGGCTACCCAGCTGGTAAGTGATAAAGCAAGACCGTGAACCCAGTCTAAATGTTTCAAAGTTTGATGCAGTTGGCCCTTATATTATAGCTGCCATCAGGTGAAGTGTTTGGTCTAACATGGTCCAGATTGTGGTCTGGATGGAAATGGAATGCAGTTTAGACATGTCCGCATGCTGAGTTACTGAAACTAAGAAGGCGAGACACTCAGATGAATGATTATCCTCTGTGTTTTATGGCAGAGATCTATCTCTATTTTATAGTGTTTGAAGTTTTACATTTCTGTGACAATCACAACCAATTGTGAATTGATATGTCAGTGAATATCGCATCACACATGGCATCCTTCACCAAAGCAACTCTGGAGATAAATGGAGTCTTGCTCTCATCTTAGCATGTGTGGATGACAATGACAGAATGTGTGTCTGAAAGCTTAGGAGCATCATTTTTACTTAATGGATAATACAAAATGGATCGTTGAATCATTTGGCTCATTCAGAGCCCCAGGACTACTAAATCTGGGATCCTTTTTTTTCCATCCAATATCTCAAAGCAGAAATATGGGGCTTCATCTCTATTCCTCTCTTGAATTACTTCTGGGCAATACTAAAAGCATCAGATTCTTTTTCCAGTTCCCTTGAGAGTTAACATTGCATCAGCCTCAAGAATCTCTCTGCTGGCACATCTGGGAAGAGGAGTGCCCTGTAGTGGCTGTGCTTCTCAATGGAGTGTTAACCTTGGTGGCACCAGACCTGTAATTAATTTACTAAACAAGTAGGGTATTTTGATTTTCTGGACTAAAGCCTATAAGGACAGGGTTTTAAAAGAATGAATTGATGAAGTGTAAAAATAACTTAAATATTTGACTCAGTCACAGGTTTATAAAATCTATGTAAAAGGAAGTTGTATTTCAGGCTATGGAAGTTAACATCCAGTCACTGCCATGCTCTATTGGCAAAGATGGAAACTGTTGAAATTGAACTGTTGACTCTTGGGCGACATCTTTGCACAGTGCCTGGAAATGTCCTCAGCTGAGCCATCAAGTACCATGCAGCATACAAAGGGCAATGAGAATGTCAGTTAACACGTGTGTTGTTTGAAAGCTGGAGGTTCTTCACTAGACAGAACACTTACTGTTCTCTATTTCCCCTCCTCCCCTTAGTGGGTTGCCTCTCAGGTTGGGCGGGGGAGAGGGTCTGGGGATTGGAGTGATCACTGGGGGTTTCAGGACTGGTTTTTCTTGCTCTTAGTAGCCGTGGAAGGGGGATCTGGCTCTGAGTTTTCTGCAGATTTCTCTAAAAGGTAGAATATTTAATGTCTCTGTCATCAGCTTTGTCTTCTTTCTACCACTTCTGAGGTAACTGTCTAAATTCTTCCTCAATGTTTTGCTATATTCATATGCTCTACCTAGATACTCTGAGGTTTCCTACCATTTCTAATAAGAATACTAGCACTGTAGCTACAATTTTTAGATCTGGTAGCTTTACATGTTTCTCTGCTACTTCCAGTCACATATAGTCCCTTTGTAGTGTTAAACTTGCTCATGAGTAGACCAAATGTGTACCTGATGTGAACAGGATGCAGTTAGTTTAGAAGGAGAAACATTGGTGAGGCGCTCATGGGGATGCATTCCAGCCCAGTGTCAGAGGGAGAGTAGATTCACTTCTGTTTGTGTCCTTCACTTGGATGAGCAGATCATATGTCCCTCGCTGTTGCAGGGGCAGAGGCAGGGAATAAGGAGCTAGTGCCTGGGACAGAGCGATGTCTGAATTGAATTCTAAGGCTGTAATAGTAAAAGTCTGTAATTACTATTAAAAATAAGATTATGAAAGTCACTTGAAACTTCCACATTAATGCATATGCCTCATTTATGGGCACCATTTTTAGTGTTTACACTGAAGAATGTTTCTTAAAGTCATATCAGAATCACCTGGAGTGTTTGGAAGAAAAAAAAAAAGCATATTTCTGTGCCGTCTCCCAGACTTTCTGGCCTCTCTTAGGGTGGGGCCCAGGATTCTGCATTTAAGATAATCTCTAGAGATGATTCCTATACTCACTAAAGTTGGAGGATCACTGGTATCGAGTAAGCTGAAAGTCCATGTGCATTTATAATGGAAATGACTTAGGAAGATGTTACTGGGTAATAAAAATCTTGTCACATGAGGGCTAAGTGTTGCTGATAAATGGCTTTTCTTGCATCTAAGAATTGTCGAAGAGATATCATTTGGCTGCTTCAGGCAGAACCTAATGGGATGGAGTCTTCATGGGTTTGGGGCCTGGGCCTCAACCTTGCATATGCAAAAATTAAATTGGATATATTTGCCTGCAGGGAGGCTGACATGCTAATAGATTCACAGGGGACTTACTGATTAACTAGAATACTGCTCTGTTAATTTGTGGTAGAAGTTACGTCTGACTCAAGAGTCAGGACCATATTGGTAGGTCCTCAGGAGAAACAATATACATCAACAAGTGACTCAGTGAACAAAGAGTTATCACGGTGCTTTGAAATTGTCTGAGTACTCGTCTCCTTCTCTGTCCAGACTCATTGAGCATCTTATTCCTGGTACCCTCTTCATGTACTGTGTGGCTGGCCACAAAGTCAACACTTAATAGAGCTGTTAAATAAACAAGTGATTCTAAACCATGGGGATCAGATAATCATAAGGCACAGGTACATTGCTCCAGGCCAGTAGGATGGGTTACTCTTCTGCACACTGGATATTTCTGCCTAGTAAGAGAGTATTCTCTGTCCTGGGCTTCTGTGGAAACTGACACATTCTTGCTTCAGAATCTCCTTCTCTCTGCAGACCCCTGCTCTGTGTCTTATATATACAGCTCTATCTCATATTGCCAAGGTAAATTCTGAGTAGTTAATTCTTTGTTGATTTGTTTAATAAGTTATATGTCAGTTGCTTGCCTGATGTCAACCCTGACTGCCTTATTAAATATGAGAACTGTAATCTCATTTAAATAAACATTCTTTTTAGGGTGGCTTTTTGCTTCTCACTTCAGAGAATATAACATTTCTGGCCTTGCTTTCATATTCTGAAACATTTTTAATTTATAATTTTTTATATTCACTTATAACAGATTGTTTCTAGTGTTTTTGATGAACAATTATTTATTGGTGCAGAGGTTTTAAAATAAGCTATACCAGTGGTAGATGCACAGGGACAGAGTTATAAACATTTTAAGGTAGGGAAA
>NW_006771065.1:914884-916164 GCF_000442215.2 Lipotes vexillifer
ATTGTTCAAAAGGACAATGCATGTTCTATGTCGAATATACACTTGTGTATTTATACATAGGAAGATTTCTCCCTTCTGAAATCTAGACAGTGAAACCCTCTTAAAGTGATGAAAATCTCCTTATCTCGTTGATTCTTATAGAGATGGGGCCTTTCTCGTAACCTTCGTATACTTGAAAATACTTCATAAGGCTTGATGCCTTCTCACCCTCTTCATTGTCTAAACTCATCTAGAAGACTTCGAAGAACGAAAACAATCTGAAGAGGAACTTCTCCAAGAAAAGAGAATTTTCATTGCGAGAAACTGATAAAATCTTTAAAACATGTAATATACAGAAAAAAATTGTGAAAATGACTGAATATCTATCTATCTATCTATCTCTTAGGCTAGTGGAGAATCTTTTTTTTTTTTTTTCTGTTTAATAACAGCAAGGTCTTACCCACCCACAATTTCTAGCCATTTGGGCTAGAGAATAGGAAGTGTGTGTGTGTGTGTGTGTGTGCGTAAAGGTAATAAATAAATAAGTCTAAAACATTAAAGCATTGAAACTCAATGAGGCTATTGCATATAATGTAGTAGAATATCTCGTCGGAGTAGAAAAAGAGCAAGATTAAGTCAGTTTTCTTTAGCTGTTGGTCAATAGCTGAGTTTTAGTAAAGAACACAGGCAACATTTCTTTTTTATCAAGCTAGGTATAAAAAAATAGGTTCTCAGGTTTTCAGTTTGCCTATTTCATAATAAAAGAAAAATATGAAAATAATTTTTGTCCGGATTTCTGTAGGAGATATTTCCTTTACTTCCTATTTCTTCTCTTGACTGTGACTCAACCGATCAAAAACATAAAAGTGCAAGTTCAGGAAGTGATGATGTGCATAATATGCCAGACTAGTAGTGATGGATGAACCAAAAAACAAATTTTTTTTCTCTACAATAGAACTGTGTATTTTTTTCCCCCTGATGGTTTTTGAGTTATTGGATTTCCTTATTAGATGTTATACAATAAGTTGTGAGGTGCACTTTTCAGGAAGTGACTTATATTTATCACTGAAAAATACAGCAAATAGCATGTTAGGAAACATTTATTAAAAGAGAATCTATATCTATTAGTGCTGTTCTTTAAAGAAGAAAAGAATCCAAAGATGTTTTCATGGTTTGCCTTTGTTTGCAAGTCTATTAAGAGCTAAGTATTTCAGCTGCCCAC
The DNA here is from genome assembly GCF_000442215.2 of Lipotes vexillifer. Classification (NCBI taxonomy): domain Eukaryota; kingdom Metazoa; phylum Chordata; class Mammalia; order Artiodactyla; family Lipotidae; genus Lipotes; species Lipotes vexillifer. The sequence goes on from NW_006771065.1 coordinate 916,086, forward strand.
ATCTTGGTAGGGGATTGCAATTATGATGGCATTGAAATACTATAATTTCATAAATACCTCAGTTGACTAAACAGCAGGA
>NW_006771065.1:916174-936306 GCF_000442215.2 Lipotes vexillifer
AGGAATTTACTGAGCTTTTTATTAGATGCCTGGCTTAGTAAAGTCTTGTGCATGTGGAGGAAGAAGGTGAGTTTCAAAAAGAACTGAATGAATTGAAAACAACCTGCACATCCAGAAGTATCTGTGGAGTTTTGGAGGTGAGAATATCAATCTCAAAACTCTCCCGTAGGGCTTCCCTGGTGGCGCAGTGGTTGAGAGTCCGCCTGCTGATGCAGGGGACACAGGTTCGTGCCCCGGTCCGGGAAGATCCCACATGCCACGGAGCGGCTGGGCCCGAGAGCCATGGCCGCTGAGCCTGCGCGTCCGGAGCCTGTGCTCCGCAACGGGAGAGGCCAGAACAGTGAGAGGCCCGCGTACTGCACACACACACACACAAACAAAACTCTTCTGTAAATCCTTGCTCTGCAGCAAATCCCTGGACTATGTTTTTGTTTGTCTCTGTGAAACTCTGCAAAAGTACATTCTATTTTGTGAAACCGCTGAAAGAGACACCAAGAAGCATCCCCGGGGAGGAGGATCTGGAGTTGGAATTGGGATATGTCCTGGCTGAAAATGTCCCATTGTTTTAAACATAGTTCAGCTTGTTAAATGCCGGAGTTCTCACTCACTTGGTAAAAAACAATTAACGATGAATGCTAAGTCTAGATTGGCACTTAGGTCTAAATAAATTTGACTCCATTGGAGGCTGCTTTTCAATCCATATTTCTGATAAGTTTCTTGCTATTGTTATAAAATTAATAGGGCTTAAACAGCTGGATTTCTGATTATGTGACCCATAATTGAAAGTGTATGACATCTTGAGTACGGAAGTTCAAGGCCAAGAACATTCAGTGTGTGCTTTGGGCAAATGCAGAGGTGTGCTGAGAGGGACAGATTGGCAGCAAGGCTCTGAAACGAGGGCTCGATTTTGGAAAGACTGAGGGGGCAGAAATAGTGGGGGAGAGAGTAGCGGAGGTGAAAGCATAGAGCTGGAAATGTGAATTGTATCGGGTGTGTATGTGTGTGTGTAAATGGACTTGATAGGAAGAGACAGTTTCCAGCGACTATAGACTGTGCAGGTTGACACTCTATGGTAGAGGGCTTTAAGGGCTTGTAAGAGAAGATATTCAGCAAGGTAGGCAAAAAAAAATTGCCTTGTAAATTATTGAAGGAGAGAGAGAAGGCTGTGAAGAATGTTCTGGCCTAATGATTGGAAGAGATTGGGAGAGACTGAAGTCAGTGTTTTTTTTTTTTGTTTTTTGGTTTTTTTTTTTTTTTTTTGCAGTACGCGGGCCTCTCACTGCTGTGGCCTCTCCTGTTGCGGAGCACAGGCTCCGGACGCGCAGGCTTAGCGGCCATGGCTCACGGGCCCAGCTGCTCCGTGGCATGTGGGATCTCCCCGGACCGGGACATGAACCCGTGTCTCCTGCATCGGCAGGCGGACTCTCAACCACTGTGCCACCAGGGAAGCCCTGAAGTCAGTTTTATTATAAGGATAGATACCCAATTAGTGGGACTGCCTCAGTATTTGAATAGCTTTAATTCTGTTTTCTCTTTTTCACTTATTTAGTGCAAATGAAGCCCCCTGGCCAGCTCTCTGGCCCCATTGTCTTCCCACCCTGGCTCAGTGCTGTCCTGGAGGGACTCTGATGTAGGCATTGGACACCCCAGCATGTGAGTCCAGGTTCTGTCTGCCACCTCCACTCTGCCCTAAGACAATCACCCCTTGGTCCTGAGTTGGACCTGAGGAAGTGTCACCCATGGTGCTATCTGCCCTCTGGAGAATGGATCCAGGAAGAGGCGTATGTAGGTTCCAGCTCAGGGATGTTTGGGCACCTGGAGTGATATCTAGAAGAGGAAGCACAGCTCCAGGTGGCTCATCCCCTTGGCCCCAAGCCCTCCTCATTCTGTGGGGAGAGGCTTGGCTGGTGGAGGGCCAGAATAGGGTCCACACGACAGGGTCCCAGCTGACTTGCTCTGGGCACGATTTTTCTGGTCAGTGCACTTAGACCTGGAGGCATTATGAGTTATACCTAGACATCTTGACCCACCATTTTGTTCTTTTAATAAACGTTCACAAAACATTTGGTACATCCTTGTGGACAATGAAAATTTTTAGGGCTGACTGAGGAAACAGCTCCTTATTTTTGCTGAACTTCTTGCATCATTTCTTATGGTTTCCTTAAGAGGCAAGGGGCAGAGAGGCAGGGTCAAGCGCTGCCAATTTCCTATGCATGGCTTTAATATTATTCTTTCACTTATTCAGGAATTTATTGAACACTTTTCTCTTAGAGAATCTTTCAGGCACTGTACTGAGTAAATCCTGCAACTATAAACAAAACGTACACAGCTCCTTTCCTCAAGGAACCTACAGTTTAGTTGGGAGGCAGACTTTAGGTAAATAAGCAAAAGATCATGGTAATTAATGTGATTAATGACAAAACATGTACTTACAGGAGACACAACTAAAGAATATAACACACACTGAGAGGCCAGAGAAGGCTTCCCTGAAGGAGTGATTATTATTGAATAAATTGAGAAGTGAGAACTTTTTTAACAGGGGACACAGCTGTTGCTAAGACCATGAAGGAATACTGACTATTCGAGGAACCACAGGAATGCAGAATGGAGGAGAGAGAATGGTGCTGGGTAATAGTACTTGGACAGCAAGCAGAGTGTGCAGATGATTTAAAGAATATGGAAGTCCTTTAAAGGTCTTTATCCTAAAAGCAATCGTGGGAAGACTTATTTAAAGGGGATAGGATGACATGGTTAGATTGCATATTTAAAATCTCCCTCTGGCCTCACTGAGGAGAGCACCTTAGAGGGTGCTCCTTAGAGGGGAGACAGGACACATGAAGAGGCCAATTAGGAGGCTGTTGTAGTAGTAAAGAAATGATAATTATAGCTTGGGTGAGAGGTGATGATACAGGACATGGGGAGAAGTATATGGATTTGAAAACTATTTAAGAGGCAAAATTTTTTCCTGTGTGTTTTTTTTTTTTTTTTTGTGGTACACGGGCCTCTCACTGTTGCGGCCTCTCCCGTTGCGGAGCACAGGCTCCGGACGCGCAGGCTCAGCGGCCATGGCTCACGGGCCCAGCCGCTCTGAGGCATGTGGGATCTTCCTGGACCGGGGCACGTACCCGCGTCCCCTGCATCGGCAGGTGGACTCTCAACCACTGCGCCACCAGGGAAGCCCTTTCTGTTTTTTTTCTAACATCTTTATTGGAGTATAATTGCTTTACAAAGGTGTGTTAGTTTCTACTGTATAACAAGGTGAATCAGCTATACATATACGTATATCAGCTATACATATACATATATCCACATATCTCCTCCCTCTCTTCCCACCCTCCCTATCCCACCCCTCTAGGTGGTCACAAAGCACTGAGCTGATCTCCCTGTGCTATGTGGTTGCTTCCCACTAGCTATCTATTTTATGTTTGGTAGTGTATATATGTCCATGCCACTCTCGCACTTTGTCCCAGCTTACCCTTCCCCCTCCCCATGTCCTCAAGTCCATTCTAAGAGGCAAAATTAATCAGACTTGAAGAGGGAGATTCCAAAGATGATTCTCAAGGATCAGCCCTAGGACTTCTCTTTGTGAGCATTAAGTGGCTGGTAGACTAGAAGGCCTACAAATAAAGATGAACAAATAAATATGAACTAGAGGGGGAGGAAGAAAACTAAGGGAGTGTGATCCAGAGGCAAAAAGAAGATAGCTTTTAAGAAGAATGTTTCTGAGATAGTGAATAAAACAAAGAGTGAGAAATATCCTTTGGATTTAGCAACGTGGAGATCATTGGTAACCTTAGCAGGAATTGTTTCAGTAAAGCAAGGGAGGCAGGACCCAAAATTAATGGGTCAAGAGGAAATGGATAAAGTAAATATGGATAACTCCAGAAATTTGGCTGAGACCTGAATATGATATAAAGGTCTATATGGGTGTGAAGGAGGATTTTTTAAATATCATAGCGACTTGAGGGTGTTTAAATTTCCTTGGAGCAAGACCCAAAAGAGAGAAAGGAATTGAATATACTGGAGAGGGAGGCCTCTCCTTATCTCAGTGTCCACCAGTAGTCATTGTTCCATGAAAACTTTCTGTTCTCTGGAAAAATTCTGAGGGTAGGAATTGAGAACTTTGAAGCAATAGCAGTAAGAGTAGGGATTTTGCTGGGGGCAGAAAAAACATCAAGGAGAGGAGTGACAGCTCTGATAATTGAAGGACTGATTTAGAATTCAAACATTGTTTTGCAACAGCAGAGCTTGTGATTATGCTGAGTGGGAATGTGACTTGTATAGACCTTTTTCATAGAGTCTTTCATTCCTTGGGGTTCCCGGAACAGTGCGACTGTAAGTATCTGTGCTAGTTTCTGAAGCTTGACTTACTCCATTGAAATCACAGGAAGAATGTTATTTGATTTATGAAAGGAGTTAGCCAGCCATTCACCTAATTTTGAAACAGTGACAGGAATAGGAGGAAAGAAAAAGGATATTGAACCGGAACTGTACAACTTGCAAGTTATTGAAATGCCTAAGGAAGATAAAGATTTTTTAATATTTAGAGTCATAATTCATTCAAACAAAGTTAAGAAATCAGTTTTCAAGACAATGCAAACTTGCTAATGCAGACAAACTTTGAGTGGATATCTTTAAAAAAGTTTGAGCTATAGAATAGTATGGAAATCTAGGTTAGTTACTTTAAATTCTTCTTGAAATGAGAAAGGGTATGAAAAAGAAAAAGGGTATATTTCTTTAAGTTCATGAAGTTACTCTCTGTTAAAGCAAAGCATTAGCATTTTTATCTAATAAGTTGGTGTGACATATTTGTGTAGTAATGGTAGTAACCGACAATTTGTGATCTCACGGTTTCTGTGGGAGAGAAGTCGGGTATGAGCTAGCTACGTTTACTGCTCAGGAACTCACAAAGCTGAAATGAAGGTATTGGCCAGGGTTGTAATCTTATCTGGAGCTTGGGATCTTCCTCCAAGCTTCTTCCGGTTATAGTTGTAGGATTGAGGTCCTGTTTCGTTGCTGGCTGTCTGCTGGGCTGAATCTCCTCGAGGCTGCCTGCCATTCCTGGCCATGTGGCCTTTTCCATGATATGTCAGTTTTCTCCTTCAAGGCCTTCAGAAGAGCATCTGCTGTAGCTTTGAATCTCTCTGACTTCCTTCATCTCTGACCCCTAGACCCTCTTTTTAAAGGGCTCATCTGATTAGGCCAGGCTTACCCACGCTCAAGAGGAGGTGATTACATAAGGAGTAGACACGAGGGGGGCAAGAATCTTGGGAGCCATTTTAGAATTATGTCTCCCACAAATGGTTCAAATGAATAGATGTTAATAAAGAGACCATGTACAGAGTGAGCAGGGTAAAGGGAGCAAAGGAGGAATGATGAAGCTGCTGGAGATTAGCAACAGCAGTACATCATCATCAGAACCTGGTGAGAGTGTGGACGGTGGGGGACAGCTATGGCCGTGGAAGAGGGCAGCTGCTGTCAGGGTCTTGCACTGAAGCAGGGAGGGAACAGAGAAGAAATCCCCTGCCTCTCTTTTCTTGCCTTCTGATCTCCTGTGGATGGCTCCCGGGGCCAAATCGAACTTGAAACCGAGGGCTCCAAGCCTGGGTCAAACCTCAAGAGGTCAGCCTTTCAGGGCCCAGAGGGCAGAGAAGGTCAGTGAATTGACCATCACTGTGCTCAAGAAATGTTAGTAGTTATTATTAAGGGATCTCTGGTTTACGAACGTATTCATAAGTCTAGAAGTATGAGGGACTGGCCTCCCCTGTCAACATTCTAACTGGTTCTGATAGGTGAGTGATGACATAAATGTGGGAGAAAGGAACTGGCCAATTTGTTGTGAGTAGAGCTGTAATAATGAACTACCTCTAGCACATTCCCTTACATGGAGGAGATCCTTGACATATATTTGTAGCAACTGCCGATGTAGTGATGAAATTGTAGAAGTTCTTAATGAATAGAAACTTATTTCATAAATATGTGCCAACAAGAACAGAATGCTAGCTTACATTAACTTCTTTTTTGTACTTAAAAAAAATCACATTGGTATTAAAAAAAAAAAAAGAATTCAGTGGGTTCCACTGACAAATTTTGTGCTACAGTACAGTATGAACTTGTTCAGAGGCAGGAGGCGAGAGTGTTTAATTTTTGAATTCCACTGACTGAAATATATAATTGCATTTACTATATCCATAATCAGTGGCTTATTGAAACTTTTGAGTAAATTTTGGAATCAAAATTATAACTCCTACAGCAATCACATTGAACCCACAGCTATCCAATGAGAACACTCAAAGTTAAGAAAGTCTCATTTATGAATTCCTTCTGTTGCCATAGTGAAAGAAGAGGCATCTATAATAAAGTATTCGGCACCAGGATTATAAAATTTATAGTAATCCTTCCTCTGGCAGAATTTAGTTTTCACCTTAATGTGTAAAACACAAAGCATTTCTGTTTTCTTTTGAAAGTCTAATTTTTAAACTCCACTGAGTCTCTCTGTAGGGAGAGAGCAAGAGGGGCATGGCTTGTCAGTTTCCACCACAGTTAACAGTTGAATCTGGAAATTTAATCATTTACATTGGACAGGTCAGAGGGAGACCCAGATTCTGATTTTCATGTAACATCTCTCCCTATTACACAGTAGAAACTGAAAATAGAAACAACTTCACTGTGGGACTTCTTGTTTAGTATTTCCACTAAAATACAGATTATTTGCTGGCCATCAATGGATTTAGATTTCTGATTATTCGTTGGCCATCAATGGATTTAGATTTCTAACCAATTAATCATGCATTTAATATAGTTAGAAATAAAAGAAATAACACATATTTCACATTTCTCTCCAAATGTGCAAAGTCTGATTTAAGAACTTTGAGTGTCCCACCACCTGTAATGCTTATTTTTATATTCATTTTGCATTGAAAACATTGCCTTAATGTTCTAATTAGCATTTCCATCATATTTGCTAACACACTTTCACACTTATCTTATGCAGTGGAAAGCTACAGTTAAACATTCCCCTCGGAAAATTAAAAGGTTCTTCATGTGGATACATTTTTCTGATGAATATTACAGCAGGGACCTCAGAAGAAACACTGGTTAGGTATTCTGAGGACAGAACAGAAAGTCTGAAGCATGGAGACAGTCTAATATTATGTTAATTTTATTTTTTAATATTGGACTTGGAAATTTTTTCTGATCTACTTTCTGCTTTGACTGCCTATACCCATTTATGTTATTTAAATTGTCCCAGTAAGTGTAAAAATTCCTCTCTGAAATGTATGTAGAAAATAGGATTGTACCAATGACCATCTGGTATTGTTTGAGTACCAGTGGAAAAGTTGCTCTGTGTTTACTAAAAAGACTTATTCTTTACTTCCTTAAATTTGATGAGCTGTTCAAAACAATCTAAACCTTTACTTTTCTCTTTGGATTTTCATTATTCTTGGATATCTAGCCTGGTTAACAAGAATATAATTTTATTTCATGATTACTGCTACTCTATTTTAAATTTTCCCTCAATTTAACTCTAGTTATTATAGAAACAATGATCATCCTTAGGTAGTTAGAGTAATCCAGCATTTTATGGTAACATAACCTACCACTTTATAATTTAAAAACTGTATTTTAATATATTTTTAAGAACGCAAACTTTAAAAATGATGAATGTTAACACCTTTGTTAACAACGTGAAAATCATCAAGTATCTTTTACCCTTTGAACTTTTTGTTTTCTGTTTCCTTCTTCAGATTTCAAGTTCTCTCTGGATAACATTCACCAAAATAGGTTGGAATAACTCCAGAAAGAAGCACTACATTAGTATAATTGGGTAGTTCTCTCTCTCTGTGAATTGGGAGGAAGGGCAGTAGAAAATAGCATTATTTTGTGTCCTTGGAAACACTGTTCAAGAAGCTGCTATTTTGGGAACTTTCTGACTTACTTTGGGCAGTCCTGTGGCCATATCGGTGGTGGAAGCCTTGTTTTGCATACTACTTCTGTCATGGATTCGGAGGGTTCACAACCCTTCTGGAGGTGGGATTTGTGATCCTCCTGTCCTGGGATCCCACCCTCATTATACACAGTGAGATTTACCTTTAGCCCTCTGGTGGAAAAAATGTGGTCGTGTCATAAAATGGAAGTTGTAATCTTTTGAAAATTGAAGGGAAACTGGGTAGCCAGATTATAGAAAATCCATTTTTCTTTTTCAGGCTGTTTGACTTCAACAGAAGTAATACGTCTGTGGGTGCTAATAAATCGTAGCCAGCCAGGGTTTAACACTGATGTGTACTGTGCAGATTTAGATTCCCTTAATGTTTGCTCAACTTGCTCTCTGCACCAGAATTGCAGCATTCCAGATGTGATCAGAATGTGAATATTTCCATAAAGTGCAAATGCAGGTGACTGTTTAGTAACTGTTATGATGAGTGCTTGGCAATGAACTTCAGTGGTTTCCTATAATTCTGATTTCTGGAGAAACAATAAGCTTAATTGTTTTAGGAAAACTATCTAGGGGCTTGGTATTTATACTCTAGAAACTGTGAAATTTAGGTAGACAATTGAATTGGCTAGCCCTGCATTTACTCATTAAATTTGTCTAGGATAATCTTATTTTGATTAGTGGGCTAAAGCTATTTTATCTTTATGCCCTTGTTGTTTCTGGCATAAATTCTAGGTCAAGGTAACTCTCAAACTGCTAAATGAGTATTTTTCAGTGGAGTCTTATAAATTGGGGACAGTGCTCTTAAATCTTCTTGGCTGAGTTGCCATTCATTGAATTACTGGGCTGAGATAGGATCAAAGTCATTTTTTATACCTATAAATTTTTTTATTTGAAAAAAGAAAAAGACTCATCCAGAGAGTATCTTCAGTCATTGAAAGGGAGGGTCACTTGGTATTTGTCATTCTTATAAATTATTAGCTGAAGCATTTGGAACAATTCTAGAGAAGAAGAAATTCACATTTCTTGCTATGAGAAATTATAGCTCATGCTAAAACATTCTCATGATTTGTGTTTTTAATCAGTTTATGGTTATAGTTAATCTGCCTACTCTCTCTGAGAATTAGGTTAAAATTATTAACCCTGTTTTACAGATTAGGGAATGGAGACGCACTCTTGTTAAGTGGGACCACAAGCTGCCACAGTAGGTCACTAACACAGGGAGGATTGGTCCGATATTCATGTGTTGTCTTTAGTCCACAGTGTCTTTGATTTTACTTGTAATGAATCACACTGTTGTACCCTGTTCCTATTTGGAAAGGAAGCACTGACATTTGACCATCTTTCTTTTTTCCCGTCAATGATCTTTATGAGCCATTGAAGATAAACAGTTGCGGTTTTTGAAAGACTATAGCGTCTTTTAATCTTTTGTAAGATGTGCATATATTATGGTTATAACCAACTTTCACTTTCATGTTAATGTTAAAGATCTTAGACAAGTTTGGAAATTAAATTAAAATTTAACCCATAGGGCTTCCCTGGTGGCACAGTGGTTGAGAGTCCTCCTGCCAATGCAGGGGACATGGGTTTGTGCCCCGGTCCAGGAAGATCCCACGTGCCGCGGAGCGGCTGGGCCCGCGCGCCATGGCCGCTGAGCCTGTGCGTCCGCAGCCTGTGCTCCGCAGTGGGAGAGGCCACAACAGTGAGAGGCCCGCGTACCGCAAAAAAAAAATTAACCCATAGGTATATTTAATTGCTAGTCTTTTCATTTCTATATATTTGGAGACAGTTAACCAAATAGTGTTTACTGAGCAGCTACAGGTTAAAATTTGTGTTGAATGGTTGTTGACCACAGACTTTGCTAGGTAACTGTTGTGACATCTTTCTCTCAGGCGAGATATTGACAACACCTGTGGCAAATTTGGGGTCATAACTCAGCCTTCCTCAGATGGTACTGGATGACTTAACTAAGATAAGATCATGTTATAAAATATCAGGGTTGGAGGGCTTAAGAGCCATTAGTTCATTCTCACATCATATTGCTGCTCTCATCCCCCCGCCGCCCTCTTGGAGGCACAGCTTATGCTTCAGATACAATTTGTTCTGCTTGACCCTTCACACTCCAAGCTCCAGCCATCTGGAGCAGTGTCTTGATGATATCATGCTCTCTCCTCTCACAACCCGCTTCTGTACATGAGTTTCTTTAATCAGATCACGTTTCCTCCCTCCGTCCCCCCCACCCTCTGTCCCATGTCCCAGGCTGACTCCCTAACTCTTAACTCCTATTCAGTTTTCAAGTCTCAGCTTAAGTGCTGAGATTTTAAAATCAGATCCTGGACAGTGTAAACAAAAATTTAAATTTGTGGTCTATTTCATAATCCCAAACTGAATCTTTCCCTTTTCTTTCTAACCAGTCCTCTATGGAATTTTTCTTAGAAGCAGTTAACCCCAAATCCGCAAATCCTTTCTCTAGTAGTTGCTGCTAAAAAACTGGAACTCTATATCTCATGTCCAGGAAAGATATGCAAATGAATTGCTTCTTTGTCCACTTTGTCTGATATTATTAATATTATCCCTTTGCGTTCTTTGTTCCCCTTTGGTTGGTTTACCTTGACTATCTGTTTATTTTAATTTTGTGATTTTGTCCTAATGAGATTTGTTTTGGCTTTTTACTTTGACAGTTGTCTTTTTTTTTTTTTTTTTTTTTTGCGGTATGCGGGCCTCTCACTGTTGTGGCCTCTCCCGTTGGGGAGCACAGGCTCCGGACACACAGGCTCGGCGGCCATGGCTCATGGGCACAGCCGCTCTGCGGCATGTGGGATCTTCCCGGACCAGGGCACAAACCCGCGTCCCCTGCATCGGCAGGCGGACTCTCATCCACTGCGCCACCAGGGAAGCCCGACAGTTGTCTTTTAACTGAATTGACTAATTAAGACTAACAGCCAACATCACGTTTAATGGGAAAATATGAGTGGCTGCTCTAAAATCAGATATAAAGTGGGACTCTGAAATCACTAGTATTGTTTGAACATACTCTTTTTTTTTTTGTGTAGTCTCTGTCCCAAGAAGTTTATAATTTAATTGTGAAGATAAGATTAAGATTTATGGACAAAATAAAACATTACAAGACACTATACACATCATAATATTCAAGAAAGAAAGAAATTCCTTGTCTGCCTAGAATTCAGTCTATAGTCAACCTCACCTCTTACAACCCAGGGACCAAGCACAAAAATCTTTTATCACATTGTACATTTCAAGGCCTTTACAAGAGGGGAAGCCTTGAGTTCTGCAATGAATTATGAAATAGAAGTAGGAGATACCAGTATTTGAAAATTATAGATTAAAATATCATCTTATCTAGATGATTTGAATTTTTGGTTTAAAAAAGCATGAGAGAACCATTTGAAACTATTATGATTTTTAAGTAATTTCAATAAGCTAGGGAAATAATATAATGTTAATAGTTTTCTTATAAACCAGCAGTAACTAATTAAAAGACAATTGATAAAAAGTACAGTAAAGTTTCCACTAAGAATAGCAACATCCATTCTATCAACAAAACTTTTTGAGAGCCTTCTATGTACCTGCATTGAGCTACAAAGTCTTTGCCCTCAAGGGCTTAAATTGTGGTGGGTGAGACTGATGTGCAAACCTGCAACCACAGTGCAATATGTTGAGTGCTATGGTACAGATAACATGCAGGATGAGGATGCTCCAGCTGAGTTCTAAAGGAAAAGTTGAATTTTAATAGGGAAATTTGTTCAGGTATAGGGAGCGATGATGGACAATAGTATCGAGGTGTGAGAGGGAACCTCATCCATTCGGTAAGGCTGGACCATCGGGTGCAGGGGAGGGACTAAGAGTGATGAAGCTGGTGAGAAAATGTGTGGTCAGTTCACTAAAGGCTCTGTGAGCTGTGTGGAAGGCTATAGGGAAATCTCACCTGTGACCCTCTCCCCTTCTGTAGGCATCTTGAGGGTGGCAGTCACTTGGATGATATTTGTTCAGTTTCTGTTATTCTGTTCTGAAGATATTTGGTGTAAGGCTGGTTGTAGAGTTTTCCTTGCTCCTAGACTCTGCCTGTATAACCAGGGTAATGTATCTGAATTACCTTCTGATTGACCGGTGTGCTGAGCAGGGTGTTTCTACGGCACCAAATTCCTTCCCAGGGATTGTGTATCTATTGATAAGAACCTAACAGTGAGCCTTGGACCCTGAAGCAAGGTTTTAAGATGTCTTTATAGTCAAGGAGGTACCCCGCTGTGGTGCCTCTGAGGTCACCTGAGGTCCACAAAAAACCTAGAAAAGGACTTCATACAGACTGTGTGATCCCACTGGGTCTAGCAGACCATGGCATAATGGAACTGTAAATTTCTGGGTTTGCCTGATAGCTACACTCTGGAGAAATGCATGTATGAAAAGTCTTTTGCTTAGGGAAGTGCTATTCAGGTCTGACACTGGGTTTTCACAAAGAATAGCGAGTCGCTGTTGAGAAACTAGGGTGGTTCATTGCTTCTGCCAGTTGAAGGTAATGAAATTCTAGCTGGGTGAGAAGACCATGAGTTTATGTGCATGGTTCTATGGCGGTCAGACATGCCATTGGCCTTCTGGCTTTTAAGATTTATAAGTTAAATTTCACAAGAGAGATCATCCATCTTACTTGGCATTGACTGAGCCACCTGATGGTAATATTAATAATAGCGGTTAAACTTTATAGAGCACTTAATATTTTTCAAGGCTCCATGCTAAATGCTTTCTTTGAATCTTCACACCCCTATGAGGTAGATATGAATCATTATCCCCATTCTACCAAATGAGTGGATCGAGGCAGGGGAGATGGTATCTTGCTCATGGTCATATAGGTAATGCTTTGTGGGAGTGGGTTTCACACCCACACCTGTCAGATTCCCAAATGCATCCTCTTAATCAGAATGCTGCACTGCCTCAGGTGTGTTTGGGGTTATGAGAAGTGGAATTTTGATATGGAGTGGTTGGTCAGGCTGTCATTTTTTATTCTATAGGTAGACATCAGTATGCAAGTTGAATGTGACTTTGTTGACTAGGAAGTTTTTCTCCACCCAAGAAATCTTGTTTTTGTCCACTTTTTAATAAAAAAACATGCACACGGAGTCCTTGGGATAAGGTGGCACTGGTGATCATTTTGGATATATTTGTCTTCTTTCAAAATAGGTTATGTCAACTGGTCTGGAGTGGAAATGCAGAGTGGGAGGTACAGATATAGATGAACAATGAATACAGATGTGCAGAGCAGGATCTGTGATGTAGACTAGGTGTGGCTGATAAGGGTCAGAAAGAAGAGCTCACGGAAGAGCTCACAGCTTGCCCCAGAAGCATGAACATGTGTTCCTAAGAGCAGCCATTCTCCCTATGAAATCCATGTCCATCTAGCCCTGCTGATTAGGCAGAAGGGACTAAAGAATGCACTCAATAAAACCTCAGTGGTACCTGAAGTGCCAAGAACCTGTGGACAAAGTGCTAAACACAATAACCTTGTGCAGGAATTGAACTTGGAAGCTGGGGGAGGTAGGAGAGTCATGTACTTGGTACAGAACTGTGACTTTGTAGATTGCTGGGAAGCTTGGCAATTCTGCCCAGTGCATACTTTTATTTGGTTACCTGTTTGTTGTACTTTTTGCCTTTTCTTAACTGGAAGCCTGCTGATCTCTTTATGAGGATGAGCCCTAAAAATGTAGAAAGACTATTTTATAACATATTGGGTTGGCCCAAAAGTTTATTCAGGTTTTTCCATCAGATGTTACAAAAAACCCGAACGAAATTTTTGGCCAATCCAATATCACCTCCTTATTTTAGGCACAATATTGTTTGGGGCAGTGTGTTTAGCTAACTTTCAAAGGTTTGTCTTTTGAAATAAAAATAATAAGAAACAAAATGAAGTTTAGTTATTTATTAAGAGAAAGTGAATGTCACTTTATTATAGTTGACATTAATAAAAACCAAGTACTGTGTTAGAAAAGTTACTGTGTTAGGACTCTTTATTTACCTATTTTAAGTGGAATTGTAAGATCATCTTGATATATATATATATATATATATATATATATATTTTTTTTTTTTCTAAAGGGTAATATTTTAAATCTACTACTTGATGGGATTAAGCTAGGCTTGAAGTGTCCTGTGTTTTTATGATCTGAAACACACGGTTTGGGATCTGTGGGCAGATATCCTGATGATGACAGCTCATGATTTCTGAGCCATGATGAGAATAATACATTGGCTGGAATACTTGGAAATGGTGGTGGTTTAATTCCCACTATTAAGTTTATGATGTTGTCCAGGGTTAGAACTTACACCTATAATGGCAGCAATATCTCATGTTTACAAGGCACTTTCCTCATGAAGGGTCCCAGAGTGCCTTTTGAGCATATGTTTACAGGAATGACTATTCTCTGTGATGCAGCCATTTCTTCAGAGAGCAACAACACCCATAAGGTTACAGCTGTGTGGTTCCCACCAAGACAAGGGTGATGATAACAGTCACTCAGGCCTTAATTTTAAAGCAACATAATCTACTCACCCAATTTGACTGGCATACCAATATTAATATCCTTCAAAAGGTTTTGAGAGAGGCTACGATGATTATGAAATCGTCTTTGACTTTTATATGGCTCTTGATAGAACACTGTCTCTTAACATCTTGCCAACTTAGTATTTTTATTTTCAGAGGCAATATTTCTCTCCTTTGACTTAACAAAAAAAGTAGATATCGTATGTTCCCTCTACTACCCATGTGTTCCTTAGAAATGTCTAATTTCTGTATTGCCTTTGTGTTTGAGTGGGTTTCCTCATTAGGAAATAATTGTCATGTCCAGGAAGGATACCAGAGAGATTTAAAAACTCCTCCCAGATATCTGCCTTCATAAAGGCAAATACAAATGAAAAGTAAGAGGCTTAATTCTGTCTGTTGAAAATAAAGAGACACGTCTTCTCCCTTTTCTTAAAGGATTTATTTTAGAAAATGTGTAATTTACAGTTCCTTCTCTGTCCCTTTGAAATGCATGTAAACCCTTTTTAAAGCTAAATGCATCTCCTATCAGTCTCTTTTTTGACCCACGAATGTCTTTCTCAAGGACCTGGGAAACAATTCTTGGAAATATCATCATCAAGGAAGTTGGTGCCCCGAATTTCCCAGTTTCTGTGGGAGGCTAGAGGCCCACTTCAGAGGGTACCTGCCTCCAAACCCACCTCACAGCATAGAGATATGAGCAAAATTACTTTTCTGTTGGATAAAACCATCTAGCTAACACAGGGGGTCACCTCCATTACCAGGTGAATCTAAGACAAACTGTGTCTGACAAATGGTGCTGTCAAGTCCTCTTACCTGAGGACTAGTTATCTCTTTTGAGAACATGTATGTAATGGGTTGTGGCTGCTTGGCTACATAAAAAGGGTGAGATTTCTTTCTGTCTTTGCAATCTCTTAGTGGATTAGTGTGCTTCACATTCTGGTTTAATGTTTATTCGGTAATAAAACTGTTTTCTTTTTCATTTACCTTTGCTGAGAGCTTTTCTAGGTTGGCAGGAGATTTTGTTTTGAATTCTATTTCCCCAACATCGTCCTTTGTGGCAGTGCCATTGGGCGATTAGTAAAGTTTTATTAAAATAGCCTAGGCACAACTGTTAGAATTACTTGTGTCATGGAAAATTAGTACAGCTAACCTTGCTGAGGACTGTTTTATGTGCTTTAATATATTTTTCTTCTAATTCTGTGAGAAAACCTGAGAGAGGTCAGTTTAATTTTCTCGTACATTTTAAAAGATAAAAAGGTAACCATTTAAACAATAATACATTAGTTATCATTATACGCAATTTATACACTTTATAAAATACCATGCAGGGCTAGTGTGGAAATTTCCTAAATTTCACTTCTGAGTATCTTTTTCTTTTTTTAAAAAAATTGAAGTATAGTTGATTTACAATGTTGTGTTAGTTTCAGGTGCACAGCAAAGTGATTCAGTTTATATAAATATATATAATATATATTCTTTTTCAGATTTTTTTCCATTATAGGTTATTACAAGATATTGAATATGTATCTTGTCCTATACAGTAGGTCCTTGTTGTTTATCTATTTTATATATAGTAGTGTGTATCTATTAATCCCAAACTCCTAATTTATACCCCCACCCCCACTGTTTCCCCTTTGGTAACCATAAATTTGTTTTCTGTCTGTTTTGTAAATAAGTTCATTTGTATCATTTTTTTAAGATCCACATATAAGTCAAATCATATGATATTTGTTTGTCACTGTCTGATTGACTTCACTTAGTGTGCCAATCTCTAGGCCCATTCATGTTGCTGCAAATGGCATTATTTCATTCTTTTTTTATGGCTGAGTAATATTCTATTCCAAGTGACTTTGATTCAGCCTTTGACTCTTTCTCTGGTCACCTGCCTCCAAGCCTTAACACTTGATTGGAATTCTTCTTTTTTTCCTCCCTTCCTCATTGATTTTGGGGGCAGTCGCCTAGATGGGAAGAGTAGAGGCAGGGGCAGAGGCTACATGCCTGTAGGCTCTACTGTTGCTTGATGGCTATGCAATATGCTATGTCATTAAACCAGAGTAAGACTAAAGGCTACCTAAAGGAGATTCCTCCTGATCTTATGCCAGCAGCACTTGGCCAGAATAAGCACACCTCTTTTTATTTAAATTTTTTTCTTTTGCCATGTTAAAATCCTTAATTAAAATTTTTTCAAATCTTTTCCAATAACTTTTAGACTTCCATTTTCCATTAACATTTACTAGGGTTTAAATATAATAATCTGTACAATATAGTCAGCACAGAGCACATGGGAGCTCAGCGTTAGCTGTTATTTATTATTATGGGCCAAACAATGTGGATGTAGGGGTGGAGGAAGACAGGGGGTCACAGAGTGACCTTGAATAGAGCTGCTGTTATATCACTTTTATGTAAACTTAAGAAAATTCTACAATCCCCCTATGAGTCTGTGTCCTCGTTTTCTGGGTACAGATGATGCTAGTTGACATATTAAAATCAACAACAGTTGAGGGGAAGGTCAGAAAGCAGAATGGCAGAGTTGAGTTCCCAGAGTGGGCTTCGGTGGGCTTCCCGCTAGCTCTGTTGGATAAATCCCAGGCACAAAGGGCCAGGGAAGTATGTGATTCAAGCTTCCTCCTCATCCAAGTCTGCTGACTCACACACAGGTTTTTACCACCAGTGCTCAAGGCACTTAATAGTGCCCCTCAGCACTGGTCCTCAAATGAACTTCATCAGAATGGTGCAAACTTCCAGTTATAGACGAGTAAGTCCTGGGGATGTAAGGTACAGCATGATGGCTGTAAGTTAACAGCATCTACTGTACGCTTGAAAGTTGCTAAGAAATCTTAAACATTCTCAACACACACACACACACACACCCCACACAAATGGTAACTGTGAGGTAATGAATTTAATTGACCTTACTGTGGTTATCAGTCTGCAATATATATGTATATCAAATCATCACATTGTATAACTTATACAGTGTTATATGTCAAATATGTCTCAATAAAGCTGGAAAAAAAAAAAAAAGTTACCTGGGGGGAGGTTGCCAAGCTAATGACATCAGAATCATCAGGGCTGGGGCTTAGATATTTGCATTTGCAAACTGTCTCGGTGATTCTTATGTTCTTTGTATTTCAAAATTACTTTTTTCTTTTATTTTTTTTTCCAGTAGAGGTAGGCAACTAAGGTGAGCCAGCTCTCCACATTAATCTCAGTCTGGTTTCCTTCTGCTGTTCAGTATCCCTTTTCTCACCACTCATTGGCATTTGTACTTAAATGTATGAACTAATTCTAAAATCAGCTTCAGCTCATTTAGCAATTTTGCTGTTAAATTGTTTTAATTGAGTATAGTTGACTGACAATATTACATTATTAGTTTCAGGTGTACAAACAGTGGTTCAAATTTTTATAGATTATACTTCATTTAAATTTATTATAAGATATTGGCTGTTTTCCCTGTGCTGTACAATATATTTTTGTAGCTTATTTATTTTACACAGTTAGTTTGTATCTCCTAACCCCTTACCCCTATTTTACCCCTCCATGCTTCCCTCTCCCTACTGGTAACTACTAATCTGTTCTCTATATCCGTGAGTCTGTTTCTGTTTTGTTAAATTCATTAGTTTTGTTTTTTAGATTCCACACATAAATGATGATATACAGTTAAACATTGTATAGGAGTCATTCTTAGGTCAAAAGTCTGTCTTACATTTGAATGCGCTTCTTTTTGTGTGTGTGTGTTGGGGGAGAAGGAAGTATTTATTACTTGCAACAAGTAAGGAGAACACATGGAATCATTCTCAAAACAATGTCTCCTGAATGCACTTCCTTCTGTTAGCCTGCAGATTTGAACATTGCTCATCTGGCGATCTGTCTAGTCCACTTTGCATCAGGAGGGCTTTGGCTGTCTCTCCCCAGCACCAAGTGGGGGACAGCTGCACAGGAAGCTGGATCAGTGCCCGGAGGGCACCTTCTGCATTCACTGCTGTGTTATCACCCAGACCAGGCACGTCCCCCCACAACCCAAATATATTTGTAGCTCTACAGTGGTAGCAGTAGCATGAGGCTAAACGTTAAAAATGGAATTTTCTCGGTGAAGCAAGCAAGCAGGGAATTTTTCATTTTTATCCATCATTCGCCACTACCACAGCAGTTTCTCACAATCCCTCCCTAATTTTTTAACACAAAAGATGAAGATGGGAAAGCGTGTGAGGCATTGATGCCACGGTTAGAGAGTTCAATATATTGAACAGAAGCAGAGCGATTTCATTTTCCAAACAGCAGCAGAAGCCAGCCCTGACCAAACAGCTCTCCTGATTTGATGGCAGTAGCAGGGAGAGAGTCTGCCTAGTTCCTGAGGTGACTGCCACAGAGGGAGGCTGGAGAGAGGCTGGCCTGGTCTGCGTGTGTTCCGACACATTGAGAAAACATTATTCCATAAAGTAAGTTTATTTCTGATACCAGTTGGTTTGTTCAGGATCATTCCTTTGCTTCACGCTTGAGGACAGGTAAACACAAGTGGGGAGAGTAATACTAAGAAATACCGTTTATTGAGGGGCCGAGTTGTGCCAGGACTACACAAGGAGGAATAGGATATAGCCTTGTGGAGATTCTGGCAGAAGCTGCTTCATGACGTTTTCAAAATGAAATGAGACAATGGAAGTGAGATGTTTAACATAGTACCTCACACAAAGAAAGTGTTCAATAAAAGCCAGCTATTTGGTTTTATCATTGATGCTTTGAGAAGCAGCCTAGTGTGGTAAGGTTAAGAGTGCAAGCTCTGACTCTAGCCTGCCTGGGCTTAAATCTTGGCAAGTGAAAGTCACTGGGCCTCAGTTTCCTCATTTGCAAAATGGGAATAATAATACTGTTTACATCATGAGACTGTTAGAAGGACTAGCTGTGTTTAGAACAGTGCCTGGTATGTAATGCAGCATAGAGTTTGTCATTTAAAAAGATGATCTAGGGCTTCCCTGGTGGCGCAGTGGTTGAGGGTCCGCCTGCCGATGCAGAGGACACGGGTTCGTGCCCCAGTCCGGGAAGATCCCACATGCCGCGGAGAGGCTGGGCCTGTGAGCCGTGACCGCTGATCCTGCGCGTCCGGAGCCTGTGCTCCACAACTGGAGAGGCCACAACAGTGAGAGGCCCGCGTACCGCAAAAAAAAAACAAAACAAAAAGATGATCTAGTTTAAAACATGATCTGACTGGCCCAGACACGTGGTTTATAAGTGCTAGAGGCACAACTTGAACTGTAATCCTCCTGCTTCCTAAGCTCACACTCTCCCCAGAAGCAGGGCTGCCATTCCAGCAAACAAAAAAGCATTTCTAAATTCCATTAGTGTTTCTTTTCTTTTATCCCACATTTGATTTCTCTGACTTATTAGCCTGAGAAATTACTGGATTACCTTCATGAGAGATTTTGTCCACATCTGACTAGCCCATCACTTGATTTATTTGAGGCTGAGCCTGAGTTTTTATTATCATTGTGGTGGTTATTATGACTAATTTTAGAACTTGGTTGTATGGGCCTCTAAAAAACAAACTTAAATTTTTTTTTGTTTTGCGGAACCCGGGCCTCTCACTGCTGTGGCCTCGCCCGTTGCGGAGCACAGGCTCCGGATGCGCAGGCTCAGCGGCCATGGCTCACG
>NW_006771066.1:0-1345 GCF_000442215.2 Lipotes vexillifer
TAATTGAAAGTTTCTAAGATAGTAGATCTTAAAAGTCCTCATCACAGAAAAAAAAAAAAAAAAGAGGATCTTTGGATGGTATGTGTTCCCAATCAGCCTTCTGAAAGACAACAAAGAGAAAATTTCAGTTATGCAGAGAGTAAAGCATTTATTCTGAGGGGCGCCTGGGGAAAAGAAGTGGACTGACCCCCTCAAAAGTAGTCAGGAATTCTCTGAGCAGCCCTGGGGTTTTAAACATCCCTCTATCAATATCACTTACTGGGAGGAAGAGTACACAATTCTGGACCAATGTGCAGTCCCCACTGCAGCAAGAAGAGGACCTTGTGAGGCTGGAAAGGACCTCAGAATGTCTGATTTAAGAGGCAAATATTTTAAATAATATTTTTAAAAATGTTTCTAATTAGAGAAGTAACACATATTCAATAAAGAATTGTTAGGAAATTTGGAAAAGTTACAAATCTTAAAAAAAAAACAAAAAAAACCTAGTCAGCTCTAATCTCACCAACCAAACACTCTTTGGATTTGCAAATTTCCAACCAGTACTTTTTTCTGATCATATTCAAAACTAAAATGTGTGATATGATACATATTATTTCATGTTCTGCTTTTTTATTATTTTATTTTTAATTTTTTGGCTGCTTTGGGTCTTCGCAGCTGCGCGCGGGCTTTCTCTAGCTGCGGTGAGCGGGGGGCTACTCTTCGTTGCAGTGCGCGGGCTTCTCGTGTTGCGGAGCACGGGCTCTAGGCTCACGGGCTTCAGTAGCTGCGGCACGTGTCATGTTCTGCTTTTTTGCTCAGCGATATATAAGGAATGTTTCTCCACTCCCATAAACTTTCTCCTAGGGTGGAATTTATGGCAGCTTAGTTCACCATCCTACGTTGGTGCCATCACTTGTTTAACCTTTCTCCTACTGCTGAGTATTTCAGTCATTTTCCCTACTCAGGACAGCAGCCTGAGAGCTGATAACTGAAATGTTGCCCTCAGTGGTGGTGGCCTTTCCTGATGAGCTCTTTCAAGGGCACGTGATCACCAGGGTGGGGACTCGTTCTCCTTAAAGTCCTTGGTTTTCGTTTCAGCTTAGAGGGTTAACAACATACAGTCAGTGCTGGTGAAACAAAAGGGATATCTGGGCCAGCCTCAATGGCTGTTGGTATTTCACAGATGAAACAGTGAAAATTCAGGATGGAGGGACCAAAGCAACCCCAGACTTACCATGTGCTTGCTTGACTTCACCTACTTACAATTTCATTCTACTAAAACTTTTCTCGAGGTGAGCAAACAACAAAATGAATGTACTGTTCCAGAATTTTTCTTTACCTATTTTATAAAAATGGTCATTTTTTT
>NW_006771067.1:0-202 GCF_000442215.2 Lipotes vexillifer
GATTGCTTTGGCTATTCGGGGTCTTTTGTGTTTCCATACAAATTGTGAAATTTTTTGTTTTTGAAAAATACCAGTGGTAGTTTGACAGGGATTGCATTGATTCTGTAGATTGCTTTGCGGAGTAGAGTCATTTTCACAGTGTTGATTCTTCTAGTCCAAGAACATGGTATATCTCTCCATCTATTTGTATCATCTTTAATTT
>NW_006771068.1:0-220 GCF_000442215.2 Lipotes vexillifer
GACTCAGGACTGAAATTTTGGAATGGGAACAATGAGACCTCTGTGTTTGTATTTTCATACGTAGCTATATGTGTGTTGTAGGTGTATGGTATTGCCAAAAATTAATTCATAAAGGAGCTCTACTTAATTGGCTTTAAAAAAAAATCAAACACTTACGTAAATACTCAGAAGTAAAAAATAATCTGGCCAGAATGAATTTCGGGTTCATGTCATCTGAAAA
>NW_006771069.1:0-218 GCF_000442215.2 Lipotes vexillifer
ACGGGTTCGTGCCCCAGTCTGGGAGGATCCCACATGCCGCGGGGCGGCTGGGCCCGTGAGCCACGGCCGCTGAGCCTGTGCTTCTGGAGCCTGTGCTCCACAATGGGAGAGGCCACAGCAGTGAGAGGCCCGCGTGCCGGAAAAAAAAAAAAAAAGGGACCTAATGAAACTTAAAAGCTTTTGCAAAGCAAAGGAAACCATAAACAAGACGAAAAGAC
>NW_006771071.1:0-901 GCF_000442215.2 Lipotes vexillifer
CGTACCTTAATCTGTACCCTGAACCATCCCCGTTCCCTAACCCTAACTCTAAACCCAATCCTACTCCTAAATCTTACCGGTAGCCTTACCCTATCGCGCCCTAATCCTAACCCGTACACTAACACTAACTTTGGCCTAATACGTACGCTAACCCTAAACCGATGTCGTACCCTAACCTGTACCCTAAACTGACCCCATTCTCTAACCCTAACCCTAAACCTCACCCTAACCCTAAACCATTTTCGTACCATAACCTATAACCTAAACTGTCCCCATTACCTAACCCTAACCCTAACTTTAACCCTTACCCGAAGCCTTACCCTAACCCGTACCCTAATCCTAACCCGTACGCTAACACTAACCCGTGCCCCAACACTTACGCTAACCCTAAACCGTTGTCGTACCCTAACCTGTATCTTAAACCAACCCTGTTCCCTAACCCTAACCCTAACACTAACACTTACCTGAAGCCCTACCCTAACCCGTGCCCTAATCCTAACCCATACGCTAACACTAACCCATGCCCCAACACTTACGCTAACCCTAAACCGTTGTCGTACCCTAACCTGTATCTTAAACCAACCCTGTTCCCTAACCCTAACCCTAAACTTACCCCTTACTGTTAGCTTTACCCTAAATCTTGCCCTAATCCTAACTCGTACGCTAACACTAAACCGTGCCCTAACACGTACGCTAACCCTAAACTGTTGTCGTATGCTATCCTATATCCAAAACCGTTCCTGTTCCCTAACCCAAACCCTAACCCTAATCCTAACTGTAATGCTAACCCTAAACCTTACTTTTAGCCTTACCCTAGACCTTGACCTAAACCTAACCTGTACGCTAACACTAACCCATGGCCTAAAATGTACACTAACCCTAAACCGTTGTTGTACCCTTA
>NW_006771073.1:0-412 GCF_000442215.2 Lipotes vexillifer
GAATATATTCAGGAAAAAACGCATACGCCCTTTTTGGCCAACCAAACAAGCTTGCAAGGGAAAACTGTGCTACAATGAAGTCTCACTTCCCCCCAGTCAAAAGGATCATCCGAAAAAAGTGTAAAATCCAGAAAGGCAGGACAGGCCATGGAGAACAGGGAGCATTGTTATGTTGATGGGCGGGATGTAAATTGCCAACAGCCACTCTGGGGAAATGTATGGTGTTTCCTGAAGCATTGAGAAAACAATGGTAAATAGCCTAGAGCACTAGGCTTAGGAAAACTGAAATCTAAAATACAGAACCACGGCAAAGTTTAGGGCTGCTCTGTGTACAAGAATCTCGTCCACCGTACAAGGTAAACATCCCAGAGAGCGAACAATGGATCATGAAGTTGTGGTACGTACGTGCAAT
>NW_006771075.1:0-1201 GCF_000442215.2 Lipotes vexillifer
CCACCCCCGACCCCCATTCTGTGAAGGCTAAAATTCACTCAGGCCGGTCCCATTGGGCATTCTTGAGCTTTTACTCTGTACCAGGCCCTGTGCTAAGTGTTTTAAGTATATTTTCATTTATTCCTTAACTTCATTTTACAGATAAAGAACCTGAAGCACTAAGTAACCTGCCTAAAATGCCACAGCTTGGGGGAGCCGCCAGTATTCATGCCCAGGAAGTGTGGCTCCATGATCTAAACTAGGACACAGCCATGCCTAGGGAAACCACACGGGGGACTATTTGACTGGTGACCCCAGGCGTCACTTGGAGAACTTGCAGATATTTTTCTTTTTTTTTTAAAGGAGAGCACTGAAAGAAGAGGATCTTTAGAAGCCTCCTACACAAAGGATATGTAGACCCCTTGTTTGGTTTTGAGTTATAAACCTGCTGGCAGACAGAGCTGCTTCCCCTGGGGATGGTGCCCATCTACACCTTATCCTCTTACTTCTCATCAGCAGCTGAATATACAGAGTCTTGAAGATGGAGTGTCTCTGTATAATTTACACAGAAGCATTTTATGTGCCAGTGCCAGCCTGCTTATGTAAAGGCTTATGAAGGTCTGATGCACAACTGAGAAGACTAGAAAACCTGATGGCTCATAGTCACTCATCTTACTTTGGACTACTTACTCCAAGAACTACACCCAACAGGATACCAACCTCGAGCATGGCAGCTCCCACTGGATTAGCTTAAACCTAAAGAATCAACCTGTCTACTGTCCCGGTCAGGGCCTAACCCTGGGTTGCAGATGCAATGAAATCTCTTTAACAAGCAGAAGGAGGCCTATGACTCGCGACGGGAGAGGCAAAGGTACACCTTTAGCAGACATGGGGAGGCAGTCAAGGAGTTCTCAACATCGGGGTTATGTCCAGAATGTTTCTCTCGGTCTCCCTTATACCTAGGATATTCCAAATTCCCAAGTTTCCGCCAGCAGGGGAGACCAGTCAAAACAGCCATTAACTACGGAGTTAAAGAGATGGGCAACTTTAGAGTCACGTGGAGAGAAATGTTCGGGCACAACGGGCTTAAAATGAGAGGTAGAGAGTGGATGTAGGAGGTGTGCGTCTTCCCCGAGAGTGAACTAGTCCAATCGGAGGACAGATTTTAGGTCCCAGGTAAGGGAACAAGCCTCAGTCCCCTAAGTCTCTTACCACCTACAAT
>NW_006771077.1:0-2542 GCF_000442215.2 Lipotes vexillifer
GGCCCCGAGGGGAAGGGAAGGGACGCCCAAGCTCGGCGGCCGGGCGGGACGGTCGGGCACTGAGGGGTACCCCCTTTCCGGGGCGGGGAGGGAGTGTGGGGAACCCTAGGGGCCTGGAAGAAATTGGGGGCCGAGCAGGGCTGGAGGGGGATGTATGAGGAGAGTTGGGGTCCGTGGAGGGCAGGAGAGGCGGAAGGGAGATGGGCGGGGGTTACTCCTGAGGTTCTGCGGAGTATTAGCGGCCGAGGAACGCGGGAAGAGGGGGAAAGACTCGAGGATCGAGGCACGGGGTCGACCTGTGAGGAAGAGCGCTGTGGTGCTGGCTAAGAGTAAAAAGCACAGAAAATCTGAATTTGGGGAGTGGGCAAAAGCTTGGGGTGAGTTAGGGGCTGAGGATGACAGGGATGAGGGGAAACTGAGGGAGAGAATTAGGTACTATGCAAGAATCTGGCGCGCGGGTGAGACTTGGGAGTGAAGAGCTGAGAAGAACAGATTGTGTGTGTGTGTGTCCATTCGAGAACAGATAAAGAAAAGGGAAAAACTTTATGGGGGAGGACAAGTGAGTACGGTAAGAAAGATGACTTTCCCAAGAGCTGTGCCAGGGAGCGGTGGGATCTACTAGTGGGATCTGCTAATGGAGGACCGGGAGTGCTAGACCTGGGGCACGGTGTGGGAAAAACCTTAGGAAAAGTGAAGGAGAGAGATTATCTTGGGGGAGGGAACTTTCTGAGGGGATTGGAGCCCTGGGCTCCAGAATGCGGGAATGGAGAGGGGCTTATCCAGAGGGGCTTACCGGAAAGAAAGCTGGTTGGTAGATGTTTGCGAAAATGTAGAACTTGACTTAGGCTGGGAACCAAGTATTTTTGGCTTGGAGTTTCCTTGTAGAAGACTGAATTGGGACAGAAGACCATGACAACTTAGACTAAAGGAGTATTTCTTGGCTTTGGGTGGAGCACTTACTATTTTTGATAAGCAAGGCTTCCCTTTGTTCTCTGAGGGGTTGTTGAGTTCACTCAGGGTGAGTGATTAAGTGGAGACCATTAGACTTCCTTTGAAAGGATTTCAGGTGAAACAACTCATCTTTCTTTGGTCTTAAAGCCATGAGATGATTGCCCTTTGCTCTCTGTGTTGGGCATGTGGAATCTTGTTTCTCTTGGCATCACTTATACAACTAGCCTCCCCTTTATTCCCTGTCCACTGGATGCCTCAAGCAGTGCCAGAAAAAGAGGCTGTAAGCCTAGTCTTGATCCCGTTACTCATCGAGCCCTATCCTGAATGATGCCCATCTTATTAATGGGAGCCTTATAGCTGTGGTGACGTGTGAATTTTTTTCTGTGAAGCATCATTGGTAGGTCCTGTTGTTTATCTTTAAAGTTGATTGTTATAGTAAGAGTGGGATTGAGTTTTTAGATGTTTAGAAAACTCTTTGAATGCAGGAGACAGTCTTTATAATTAAAGAAGCATTTGTGACCCCCACTTGTATCTTTTATGTCCGGGATGATCTCAGACAGGGACTACAGCCTGCAGTAGTTTTCTGAACACCAGCCTATGAGTTTAATAGAGAGTGACAGGGGTTATTGAAAACACCAAGAAGAGGTATTACACTGGTGAGATTTAGAAGTAAAGCTATATCTTGAGGAGGGTTGTACCCTTGCCTGCCTGCTTCCCACCCCCAGCTCCTTTTCTTCCTTGTTTACACTAGTTCAGCATAAGAGACTTGGCATATTGTTGCTGCCAGTTTGGTAGGGGAGGATCATTATTTTTCCCCACCCTCTTGTGAGCTGTATCATTTAAATCCTGCCCTAATAAGTTTTTAGTTTTTTAGAGTCAGTGTTAGTACAATTATTAATGGCTACAGAAACAAATGTAATGAATTTTATATGCTTGAGGTGTGTTTAGCATCTAAGATTGTTTGTTTTTAAGTGTTGTGAAAGGTGAGGCCCAGTGTGGATGAGAAAAAAAGAATTATGGTCGCATTATAAAAATTTTATTTGAATTTTATGTAAAAATTATTAAGCTCAATGACACAGTAGCATGTGTTCTGATGAGATGTTATCTCTGTATAAAACAAGGTGATATCAGCATTCCTGAACAAAGGAGTGAGCCATTAAAAAATGTATTCTGGTTTTAAAACAGAAGCCAGTAGCTTCTTAGGAATCCAGGCAATTAAGTGATAACTCAGCTTTAAGTACGTTACTTTATTTTTTGACTGTAGAAGTCGTGTTCTTTCTTTTCTTTGATCATAAAATGAAAAATTTGTGAACTGAAGGAAGTAAGGCTTGTTATGCTTTTCTTTCTAAGGAAAGCAGTTAGTTTCATAATCCAGTATTGTGTTTTGATTCCTATGTTGACCTGGCTAAATTTGTCTTTGTTTTAAATACTCATCATAATTAATAAAATCTAGTTAAAATACATACATGAATGCATACCTGGTCAAAATATTTGTGTGTTAAATAAATATCTAAAGTCTAGAAATGTATTTTTTTAACATGTTTATTGGAGTATAATTGCTTTACAGTGGTGTGTTAGTTTCTGCTTTATA
>NW_006771080.1:0-213 GCF_000442215.2 Lipotes vexillifer
CGTTTATTTTTTTCAATTTATTATTGTTTTGGTTACAGCTGATTTTCAAAGCTCTCTTTCTTGATGCTGTACATCCACTTGATTTACGTACAAAGAAAAATCACTAAATTCTGTTTCAGCTTCTTATCAGTGGTATATATTCTGTTGCGCTGACTTGAGTGTGCTGAGTGCAGTTCTCTTAGCTACCGTGTAGGACTGGTTGATTATCAATTT
>NW_006771081.1:0-2651 GCF_000442215.2 Lipotes vexillifer
CCATGGCCGCTGAGCCTGCGCGTCCAGAGCCTGTGCTCCGCAACGGGAGAGGCCACGGCGGTGGGAGGCCCGTGTACCGAAAAAAACAAACAAAAAAAAGCCTCTTTAACTCCTTATGTAATTGAAACAGTGCAGTTGGTAACAATTTTAAGCATCCTCTTTCAGTTCTATAAAACCCAGAACTCTCACCATTGGTATCTTGAGTGTTTCCTTTGCCCACTTTGCTCTGACACAGGATTACCAAGGTGTCGAGAGTGACCCTGAGTGTTGTGAGGAATACCAGTGGTCCCAACTTTTGTACACCTCTCACTTTTGCACATTGTCTTTGATACCCCATACTGTCTTCTGTGGGCCAGATTTAGGCTTTCTTACAATAGCCAATAGGATATTTCAAAGTTTTGATGTTGCCTGCCAGCCTCTAATAGTTTGTACAGGGATTCAATCTTTAGTTGTACAATTTGTTTATGTATGAAATTATTTAAATATTTTATGTACTTTTCCCCTGATGATTAAAAAAAAGAATCCAAAACAGGAGAATGAAAATGTCAGTGTGGTGACTAAAAGTGTAGGTTCTATCAAGTGAATGTACATGAGAGAGGTCAAATCATTTTGGGTATGTTTTATGTGGGAACTCTAGCCTTTTTCAGCCTATTAAATAAGCCAAATGAGCAAGAAAGAAAATGATATGACACACGATATGATAGGAATCGATTATTAAAATTGTGTGTGAAGGACAATTCTGTAACATTTTTATTGTTTTTTCTTGTTTTGTTGAAGTATAGTTGATGTACAATATTATATAAGTTACAGATATACAATATAGTGAATCGCAACTTTTAAAGGTTATATTCTATTTATAGTTATTATAAAATATGGGCTATATTCCCCATGTTGTACACTATATCCTTATAGCTTATTTTATACCTAATAGTTTGTCCCTCTTAATCTCCCACCCCGATTTTGCCCCCTCCCCCCTTCCCTCTCCCCACTGGTAACCACTAGTTTGTTCTCTACATCCGCGAGTCTACTTCTTTTTTGTTATATTCTCCGGTTTGTTGTATATTTTAGATTCCACATATAAATGGTATCATACAGTGTCTCTCTCTGTCTGACTTATTTCACTGTAAGATGATTTTTAGCTCTCTTGAGAACAGAACCTCTTTGCAAGTTAACGGTTCAGCTTGCACACCTATGACTTTCCGACATACTTCAGGGTCAGTATAGATGGAACTAGGAGACACTAAGACTGCATGGGGTGGAAGGGACTGAAAGGGGTGGATGGTGATAGTGACAGCTAGAGCCTTTGGCTGCAGAGAAGTAGCAGAGCAAGACAAGGGGGAAAGAGGAAGGAGGGGCCCAAGTCAGCAGCAGTGGCATAGGGGGGATAGTCCTTGAAGGCGTGAGAGCTTGGCAGGAAGGAGAAGGTGAGCCGCCTGCTGAGGGGGACGCTTCTACGAGCAGGAGTCATCAGGGAGTCATACAGAATGCTTTAAATCCCAAGAACAATGGAAGGACAGACTGCTCTGCCTGCTCAGGAAGAGATGAGCTTACATTTGGTGGTGGATCAGGCAGGGCTTCAGGGTGTGTATGACATTTGAGCTGAGCCTAGAAGAGTGCGAAAGATTTTTTTCCAGCTAGAATTTGGGGAAAATAATATGATGATACAGAATGGGTTAGGATGAATGATGAGAACAAAAGTGTGGAGGCAGGAAATGTGAGCACATGTTTGGGGAACAGTCAAATGTAGGACAGTTATAGTTGGTGTAAGTTTCATTGAGAAGAGTAGAGGATGATTCAGCTGCAAAGCTAGGTTGTGGCCAGGCTAGAGAAGTTCTGGAATTCCAAGCTAAACTGTGATTTAGATTTAACTTGTTAGCCACTTAATCTGGTGGTGGGGACCCTGGGACTTAGGAGGAAGGAAAAGCAGTTATAAAGCTCTTGCGGTATTTCAGGTAAGAGTTTTGAGGGCCTGAAGCGGGAGGGTGCACGTGGGAATGGGGGGCAGTGATGGATTCAGGAGCTAGAATAGGTGTGAGTTGGCATGGTTGGATTGTCAAGGATGAGAGAAAGAGTCAAGAATGAAGGGATGGAAGATTGGTAATATTATAATATAAATAGGAGAAAGAAAGTGAGAGAAACACGTTTAAAGATGTTGAATTTGAGATGCCTGTGGAATACCCTGACAGAATCCTCTAGAGTGTTTAGTAGAATTGAAGGCATGGAATTTGGAAGTAATGTTTTGGAGGTAAGGGCAAAAATAATGGGGATGAATGAGATTTCCAATGAGAGTATTGAGGGCAGAGGGTCAGGGCCCATGGCTCAGAATTGAGGGAGTTTATGCTTTTCGGGCATAGAGGCAGAAGTTGAACCAATGAGGAGAGAGACAGGAGAATTATGTACAGTGTAAAGGATGATGAGAGAGCGAGCTTCGAGAGGGAGGTGGTGAGCAGTAGGATCAAGTGCTGGGAAGCAGTTGAGGATGAGGCTGTTAGAGGTCACCAGAGGCTCTTAAGCGAGCAGGTCCACTTAGAGACATGCTGTGATAGCTCCTGTCATATTAGCTTGAATGTCTCTGCAAGGCAGGAGGCAGTGCCATTGCTGGGAGTTAGAAGGCTGTGGCTGAGAACAGGGCTGTAAGTGGAAGTTCGGAA
>NW_006771082.1:0-268 GCF_000442215.2 Lipotes vexillifer
TGTTTTTATTTCCATTTCTCTAGGAGTTGGGTCAAAAAGGATCTTGCTGTGATTTATGTCATATAGTGTTCTGCTTATGTTTTCCTCTAAGACTTTTATACTGTCTGGCCTTACATTTAGGTCTTTAATCCATTTTGAGTTTAATATTTATATGTGTTAGGGAGTGTTCTAATTTCATTCTTTTACATGTAGCTGTCTATATTTTCCAGCATCACTTATTGAAGAGGCTGTCTTTTCTCCATTGTATATTTTTGCCTCCTTTATCAAA
>NW_006771083.1:0-753 GCF_000442215.2 Lipotes vexillifer
TACTGCAAAAAAAAAAAAAAAAAAGATATTTACTCCAAATCCCCAATTGTGAGCAAGTGATAGGGACTTCACTTGTACACTTCCAAATTATTTGAATCTTTTTACTGAGCCTGTTGTTGTTGTTAGGAGGTCATTTAATTCCAGACAACATTTTCCTTCATCCCTGCACCAATGTCATCAGAAACACCAAGAAATGATTGGGTATAAAAGGACACTATGGACCTTGTGAGTTTAAAAAAAAAAAAAGAAGAACCAACCCAGATCCAGAGAAATATAGCACTGACCTGTACTACTGTATTACTTGGGAAATGATTCAGCACAATCATCTACTAAAGTCACTTATCAAATACTAATAGTATTTAAATGACTACAAGACAGTTCATTTTCCTTTAGCACTTTTCGTATTGTTTCCTCCATTTCTAAGTTCTTTTGACCCCCTGGAATCTTCCCGAGCTGACTTGAATTTCTCTTTCACCAGATACCAATTAAAGTAAAATTTAAGATCTTTTACACCAGGATGTGCAGGGGGGCTGTCTATGAATGATCCTAAAAGGAATCCTTTTTTTTGAAAGGTCCAGTCTAGGCTGAGGTGGTGGAGTATGTCTGAGTACACAGAGCAAAGTCATTGATGATTTCAGGAGAGGGAATCCCCTGGTGGTCCAGTGGGTAGGACTCTGCGCTTCCACAGCAGGGGCTACTCTTCATTGCAGTGCGTGGGCTTCTCATTGCAGTGGCTTCTCTTGTTGCAGAGCA
>NW_006771084.1:0-2751 GCF_000442215.2 Lipotes vexillifer
GTTGTGGCACACGGGCTTAGTTGCTCTGCGGCATGTGGGATCTTCCCAGATCAGGGCTCGAACGCATGCCCCCTGCAATGGCAGGCAGATTCTTAACCACTGGGCCACCAGGGAAGCCCCTGGGTTTTTTTTTGTTTTTTTAATGTTCCTTTATTCTTTACTCAAGATATGGAATATCAGATTATCAGCTATTACTATGGACATTGTTTTCTCAAGTGATGGTAGACCTTTCATATTTCTGAGAAATGAGGTCATGCTATTTTATGAGGGTAGGCAGGAGAAGACATCCAGACAAATCACATATTCATTGCTTGTCATTGTATTTCTCCTTGACAAAGTAACTTCCCTCCCTCTTTTATACCAAGATGATTGACAATATAAGAATACTCAATTATACTAGTTTCTTTCATCGAGATATGAAAATTAACCAGCATGTAGTGTTTTCATGATATAGCACAAGATGTATCACATACCATGCTTTACAATTCTTCCACTTGGGAATTCTATACGTTGTCTGTTGGGAATGGAATAGCCCAATCCATGTGGTCCCATCGTCTCTGAATGCAGTTTGTTAAGTCCACATATTCCTGCAAGGAGGAAGCACTGTCACATTACAAATGACCCAAGGTCTTGGGTACCCAGGTGAGAATGTCTGGGGTCCTCCTACTCATGCCTTTGTGACTTTGTACATGCTACTCTCTTTTCCTAGAATGGCTTCCCACTTCCTGCCCCTTTCTTCGTCTGATTACCTCTTCACCATGGATAACTGCTCTTCTTATATATTTATTTTTATTTTCTTACATCTGTACACATAACTTTCCTGATATTTAGCACAATGGATTGCACTTGTATAAACTCCTTGAGGAAAGAATCAATCTTAGTATGGACTTGTCACATAGTAGATACTCAAATATTTGACAGAGTGAATGAATTGATGGTTTAAAAATTGATTTTACTTTACTATTTGGCAGACACATTGCAAGGTATAATGTGATCAGAGGTGGGGAGAAGGGATTGAACTAATGATAGCGTGGTGTGGAAAGTGGTATCTAGTGACAGAATTTGGGATAAGAAGTTCACTACTTCATGAAAACAGATATGTGTGTGTGTGTGTATATATATATGAAACAGTCTCTTCTAAAGGGAAATCATAAAAAAATAAGATTAAAATAAATGTACTCAAATAAAATCCCACTTCTCAGAATCTTTTAGTATGGCCTTTCAATTGAACCAACTAACTTTGGGAAAAAAACTTATTCTATCTTCATTTTCTGCTTTGGTATCATAGCTGAAAATATCAATGGTCAAGGTAGGATTGAATTTCTCAAAAGACAAAAAATAGCTTTTAAAAATAAGCACTTGTAAAAATTTTAAAGTTGATACATTTTAAAACATAGTAGAGATAAAGCTATACCTGGTTTTTATGTTAAGTACTTAGCATATTTGTTGCATGAATTAATTACCTAATTGATATAGCTTCATATTTCTTTAGTATGTGCCTTGAGGATTTTAACTGTAAATACAAAAGTCTAAAAATATAAAAGTTCGTATCAAGAGTTAAGAGTTAGCATCCCACACTGGCAAAGACATTAAAATGTCAGACCTGTAATCCCTTCAGACAAACAGGTTCTATGAGAAGAATAGAGCAGTAAAAGTATTTTTGTTTCCTCCACTGACCTGAATTATGCAACCACTACCTCTTTGATCTCTTTAAAAGGCAGAAATGACTAAGATGAAGTTCAGTTTTACATTACTTTTTTTATGTCCCTCTCCATGACTAACTTTTACTTTTTGTAAATATATGTGCATTGCTTGAAAGAATTAACACTTTGGAATAAAATTGGAGACAAGAAATTTCTCTCAGAATTTAGATTGAAATCAATTACTACAACATGTAAAGTGAATGTTTTGAATATTTCAGCAACTTTTCTAGTGAGGCAATTTTGCATTTTAATTACATATTTTTATCTTAATTTGGAGGAAGAAGTAGGTGTATCATCCATAAAAAATGTCGCTTTAAGTCTTTAATGAAAATTTTCTCTGTATTAGAATTGCATATTTTAACTCCACTCCTGACTAAAGTTCATATATCATCCACTTACACAGCTTTGATAGAACATCATTCTCCAATCTTTTCATTCCATGACAGATCATTCAAATTTTATGTGTGTAGCATTCAGGAAAGAAAGTGAAGGTTAGTGAATTTCAATGGACTAATGAGTTTCTTTGATTAAATTTTTCTTAAAATCAACATTGTACATCAACTGTACTTCAATATAAACAAACAAATGAATAAATAAATAAAATTAAGACAATTTCATGTATAGGACAATCTTCAAGAAAACCAGGTAATGTTGTCATACTCCAATGTAGTTAGTTGCGCTAAAATGTAAGTTTTTGCTTTCAGTCACCCCAAAGCTCTATCCCACGGTTACATCAGCTGTCTCACATTTAATGATGACCTGGAAAGCAGGTCTGTTCCAAAGGGGTACTGGAAATATTAGACGTAGATGCCAAGTCCCCATGTGGAATAGCCTTAGCCTTATGCCATGCATCTTTTTGTTTTAAAATGAATAAACTATGTTCAGTAGGAATCTGAGATCAGATTGTTCCATACTGCTGAAACATGTTCTTGTTTTATACTGAGTCTCCATATTCTCCTCTATCTATTTCTTTGCGGTACGCGAACCTCTCACTGTTGTGGCCTCTCCCATTGCGGAGCACAGGCTCCGGACGCACAGGCCCAGCGGC
>NW_006771085.1:0-361 GCF_000442215.2 Lipotes vexillifer
TTCCTCTTTAGCATCACCAGATCACTTCAAAGATATTTTAGATTTGATCACTGAGGCAGAGTCCATCTACAAAAGACAAGTTGCTTCGGATGTGTTCGCCATTTCTGGCGATGAATTGGATGAAATACACAAAGTTAACGACACCTTTGAATCCATTGTTTCAAGAATAGAGGAAATTCGTCGCCATTACCCTTGGCGCATCAGCGAATTCTCTTCAAAAAAAATAGAGCGAATGAAAAGTGAGATGTACCGTTACTGGAACTATGCTGAGGTGAGTTGGAGAAATGGCGTCAATGGCATGTAGGTCTAGCGATTGGTCAAGCCGGACTCGTTATGCAAGTCGGCGCAATCCAGAGTTGAA
>NW_006771086.1:0-216 GCF_000442215.2 Lipotes vexillifer
ATTTAGGTCTTTAATCCATTTTGAGTTTATTTTTGTGTATGGTTTTAGGGAGTGTTCTAATTTAATTCATTTACAGGTAGGTTGTTTATTTGAGATGTTTCTTGTTTCTTAAGGTAGGATTGTATTGATAGAAACTTGCCTCTTAGAACTGACTTTGCTGCATCCCATAGGTTTTTGTGTCATCATGTTTTCATTGTCATTTGTTTCTAGGTATTT
>NW_006771087.1:0-2720 GCF_000442215.2 Lipotes vexillifer
CCCGTGTCCCCTGCATCGGCAGGCGGACTCTCAACCACTGCACCACCAGGGAAGCCCGCAAATATATATTTACCAGCAGTATTTGACAGTACTAGTTTCCTAGACCCTATTGGAGCCAAGGAATGATAGGTCATCACTCATTTTTTCCTTGGTAGCCAATTAGATAGGTTATCACTTCTGGTGCTTTCTACAAGGCACACCTCATATGAATAGCACTCAAGGAGTTAACCTTTTCAAACTGTTATTTGTAGACTCTCCAAAGTTTTTCTTTGCTTTTAACTCTTTTGATGTCAATTTTTTTTTTTTTTTTGGTCTGTCTGGTTTATTTTCTTATGAGTAGTTATCAAAAGAACCACTTAAATGTTTGGAGCCCTTCTTTTCTGAGTCCATAAAAATCTGACAACTAAAATTCCTGAATTCATCAGATTTCAAAATGATTTTTCCTCTGGTTGAGTCAGTATAGGGAGGGAATTAGGAGTTCAGGACTTCAAGTCAGACTGCCTGAGCTCAAATCCTAGCTGTACAACAACATCTGTAACCTTAGTCTAGTTAATGAACTAGACTCATTTCCCTCATCTATGTAATAAGGACTATGCGAAACTATCCATATAAGCATGTGACACAGTGCTGGTACATAAAAAACTCTTAAGTTATGTTTATTACTATCATTGCGACAATTATAAGAAGGAATACTCCTGGATAGGTATAATGCTATGGGCTGAATTGTGCCCGCCCCCCCCCAAATTTATATATGAAGCCGTAACCCTCAATATGATGGTATTTGGAGGTGGGGTCATTGGGAGATAATTAGGTTTAGATGAGATCGTGAAAGTGGGGCCCTCATGATGGGATTAGTGCCCTTATAAGAAGAGAAACCAAAGAGTTCTCCCCCCATCCCCCTAATGTTATGAAATAGCAAGACGACAGTCGTCTAAAAGCCAGGAAGAGAGCCCTCAGCAGGCCTCCACTGTGTTGGCACCCTGATCTCAGACTTCTAGTCTTAAATATTGAAAGAAAAAACTGTCAAGCTAGAATTCTTTACCAATTCTATACCCTCTTTCAAAAGCAAAAGTGAAGTAAAGATTTTCTCAGACCTATTAAAGCTAAAAGAATTCAGCAGCAGCAGACCCTCCCTACAAGAAATATTAAAGGAAGCCATTCAGGCAGGAGGAAAATAGCACCAGATGGAAACCTAGATCTACTCAAAGAAATGAAGCACATCAGCAATGATAATTACATGGATGGGCATATGTTTTCTCAAACAGAACAACCTGTTCCTAGGAAGAGCTATTCTGTTCTTATGACACTACATAACTGAAACAAAGAAAGAGTTAAGATACTATGTTTTTCCAGTTTCTGCTTGGAATTAGATATGGATCATTCCCTCCTATGATATAACTCCCTTGACTAAGCAAAAACATCTGGAAAGTCATTTCTGTGACTTTAGCCAACAGTTTGTTAGTCATTATCCATTTCTTCACTAACCTGGAGTGTACATAGCAGTAGGAGGCAGATTGTTTTCTTAATTTGTTTTCAATGTTTCACCTCATTTGTTTCTGTGGTTATGAAATGAACAAATTCTCTCTTCACTCTGAGATACAAAATTTAAAACTTTGGTTCACCAAAAGTTTTAAAAATAAAGGTGAATTTGTGAATTGTATAAGTATCAGAATTAAAAGCAAAATTTTCTGCTTAAACTACCACTTAGGAGCAAATAAATTGTGTACGTGTACTATAAGCTCCTTTATTGATCCTAAGTTTGTCTTTTTTGAGATTTTCATAGGCTTCTCCATTTCAGGCTCACGTATGGCTTTATTGCTTACTTTCCAAACTTCAGTTTGGTCGTTTCTCACCTATATGTGTCTTCATTGTATGTTTGAAACATTGAATGTTTCATTTATGGTTACATACAGACAGAAACTCATTATCTTTTGAAGAAACCAATTTATGGCAATAATCTGTGATAAAACACTATTTTAGTGGAAAAGTGGTTCTTATTTGTTACAGCCTGTTTGTTGGTTGGGCAACCAACCAATTTAGCATTCCATTGCAGGCAGGAACCAGCTGTGGGGTGGGGAGAGTAACATAATCAAGAGCAAGGGATAAACAGGTCCACTATGCTTTTCCTAGGCTGTGGGAAGGGTCAGTTGGTGAAACACCACCATCTTGTCTGGACCCTATGAGAGAAGTCCCACCTGGCCACTGGGGAAGATAGGTGATAGACAAGATAGACAAGAAGGACATTGGTGATGATTTTCCTGACGTGAAGACCTCTAAATGTATTCCCTCAGGATGACCCTGAATAAAGATGAGAGAAGGAGCTTTATCTGTAATAAAACATTCTCTCAATAACCTATCAGCCAAACAAACTGCAGTTCCTCCGTATTTACTCCTGGGGTTCAACTGTCAGAACATCAGGCGTCTGGTCTTGATTGTGCCTTTTCAACATTGAAAAAGACCACTTAAAATCATTCTGTCTATAATGCTTATCTGTACTTGTTTTGAGAGCATCAAATAAATTGTTAGAGCATTTTGAAAGTATAAAGTGAACACGAATAAAGAACTAGGGTGGAAGAAACCTTAACTCTCAACCTACTTCAGTTAGGAAAGAAGATTTGAAAGGATGCCTGGGGACAACCCAATTAAAAGGATTCTCAAGTATCAGTTACCTCGATCTCTTTTTATGTCCCCAGCTTTTTTTTTTTTTTTTTTTTTTTTTG
>NW_006771089.1:0-203 GCF_000442215.2 Lipotes vexillifer
ACTGAAGCCCGCATGCCTAGAGCCTGTGCAAGAGGAGCCACTGCAAAGAGAAGCCCCTGCACCGCAGCGAAGAGTAGCCCCTGCTCGCTGCAACTAGAGAAAGCCCGAGCGCAGCAATGAAGACCCAACACAGTCAAAAATATATGAATAAATAAATAATTTTTTTTTAAAAAGTGTGACCCATAACCAGGAGAATAAAGTCA
>NW_006771090.1:0-2796 GCF_000442215.2 Lipotes vexillifer
ACGAACCCGTGTTCCCTGCATCGGCAGGCGGACTCTCAACCATTGCGCCACCAGGGAAGCCCAGTCTTTGATCCTTTTGAGTGAATTTTGGTATATAGTGTGAGGTCACATTCATATTTTAGGGAATGGGGGCTCTAAACTTATCCTCCAGTTGTTAGGTCTACTTTAGTTCTGCTGCGAAGCTGGAGCGTGAAAGCCCTTCTCCACCGCAGTGCTGCCACGCCCACCTCCAGCAAGACCCCCAGCCCGGCCTCAGCCCCGCGGGATTGCGAACTCTGGAGCAAAGACTTCGGCAGTAGTTATTTTTGTATCCTCTTCATTTTTCTGTATTCGTCATCACGTATTCATTCTTTCTCGCTTATCCACCCC
The DNA here is from genome assembly GCF_000442215.2 of Lipotes vexillifer. Taxonomy (NCBI): domain Eukaryota; kingdom Metazoa; phylum Chordata; class Mammalia; order Artiodactyla; family Lipotidae; genus Lipotes; species Lipotes vexillifer. Next base: position 370 of record NW_006771090.1, read on the forward strand.
TACAACATGTTTATGTCAGGCAGAAAATTCCCCCTTACTTGAGCAGGCCTCTTTGGGAGTCGGAAGTCACGCCTGTGTTGGAGGTACTGCCTCTTCCATTCTTCTGTTCTCCTGAACCACGTTCCAGCAGAGTGGTGCCAGGAGGGAATCTTGGTGTCATATCTCAAAGGCAACTTCTCTCCCATTTAATAAACGTAGAAGATTTAAACAAAGAAAATGACAGAGTGGTGTTGCCAAAGCGGGTAGCCTTCACAATACTTCGAGGGGATAAATAGATCGTTTTAGGCCCTTTTCTTGTTTACCAGACCAACCATTAAATGGCAAGCCTTTCTTGGTTTTTCTAGTGTTGACAAATAATTTTTGTTCTTCAGTAGGAACAAAGGTGTAACTGGCCCAGGCTGTTGTGAAGGATTCCCCTGGCTGGCATGTGTATAGGCTACATGCAGATTTTCTATATAATCAGATTTGCGGGGTTTTGGTTCCTCTTGCTGTTGGAATGAATAGTACTTGAATTCCTAGAACAAAATGCCTAGCATTTTGTCAGGTCTGGGGTTCCTGGTTTAGGGAATTACATTTTAAACCTCCCTCCCTTATTTTTTGGAGATAGAAAGGTAGATGATATTATCAATGATTTTAAAGTCGTGGGCATTAATAAGTTAAAAATCCTAAATGTGACTAATTAAAAGTTCTTGTCACTCCATGTGTTGATGAGCTTGAGTGCGGAGCTTGAGAGAGGCCTGAGCCCGGCTACTTGTTCTTTCTGGAGGCTTCCTGACTGCCAGTTCCCATCTGCCTTCTAGGTCCCCTGGTTTCAGAATGAAGCGTACTCACTCCACTAGTGCTTGTTTAATCATCCTGAGTCCCGTCATCTGTAACTTCCTCTTACAGAACTCAGTACCCCAGAAGGGCCATGTGGAACCAGATGGCCGTAGGGAAACTAGATCTGTGGTCTCCTCTGAGGTTTTAGCCAAGGCTCACAACTCGGTATGTAAAAAGAGGGCCACGGGTGGGTGCGCCCCATGTCCGGCCACTTCATACATCTACAGGCTGTGAATGAAGTCGTAGGCGGTTCAGAACTTACTCTTGTAACTACTCAGTGCCATTTATTGGTTGGGCCCCTTCAGTGATTAGGATCTAATCATCGTAGTTCAGTATGTTATTTAATTCAGATATTGAGGTCTTACGATGTGCAAGGAGGACGCGTCAAATGAGGCTGCTACACTTGGGGAGTTGAGATAGGTTTACCTCATTCACAGGGTACACTGTGATGAGCCTGGTGTACCGTAGGTGGTCTCTATAGTACTGTGTGAATTCAGGGGAGAGGTGAGTCTGTTTCAGGGAAGGCGCCTGGGAGAAAACTTGGGGAAGAAGGTTGAGCCTGCAGGCTTTAGGTGTGTGGAGGTAATGACACTTAACACTGTTCTGTATTATTTCAGCTTACAGAGCACTCTCACACTTCCCACCTCACTCAACTTGAACCTCAGCCACCAGGCCTGGTCGCATCTGCACCTAGACTGTAGGTGGTCATAATCCCCACTTCACAGGTGAGGAGCTGGGCTGCCAACCGAGCATGTGACTGGATACAGCTGAGATTTGAGGCTAGGTCTTGTGAGTCCGAATTCCACTGTCCCTTTTCCAGGAAGTCGTAGCAGAAAGAACAAAAAAGAGGAAGAAAGACAAACTCAGAGAGCACAGTGAGTTTTTCAGGACTGTGGCAAGGAAGGATGAAAAGTGCAGAAAAGGGACGAGAGGGCCACGGGCACAGGGTGTGGTTGAGATGCTTTTGTGAGAGAGCCCACGAAGACTGAAACCCTCAAAGGGCTGTGAATGTGTATTTTTAAAAAGCTGCTTTATTGAGGCATAACTAACATTCATTGACTGCATGTATATAGCGTGCCATTTGATGAGTTTTGACACACTGTGGAACTTCACCACAGTCAAGATAATGAACATAGCCATCACTGTGAAGTTTCCTCGTGTCCCCTCAAAAGATAAGCTTAAAGAATAAAGAACTTCTACACACCCTTTACCCAGATTTACCAATTTTTAACATCTGCCACATTTGCTTGCATTCTTATATGTATATGCATGGGTGTGTGTAAATTTGTGTAGACATACATTCATTTTCCCCCCAGTTTGTTCAAGAGTAGCTCATATAAAGAGTGGATATATGTATATGTATAACTGACTCACTTTGCTATACAGCGGAAACTAACACAACATTGTAAATCAACTATACTTCAATAAAAACAATTAATTAAAAAAAAAGAGTAGCTTATATAAGTGTTGCTTTATTCCTTAATGTTTCAATGTATATTTTCAAAGAACAAGTGTAACCTCTTGTGTATCTGTCGTACAGCTATCACATTCAGGAAATTTACCATTAATACAGACTTTTTTATCCTCCCCCCCCCCCCCCCCTTTCTC
>NW_006771091.1:0-475 GCF_000442215.2 Lipotes vexillifer
CTAGGTGATACTAATTTCTGATTACACCAAGTCTTCCTTGTCTCATACTAATATAACCATACCGACTTGTTTACTGTTTGAACAATTTTTTTTTACCCTTTTGATTTTAAACCCTCTGTGTCTTTATGTTTAAAGTGAGTCTCTTGCAGCATATAGTTGAATATTGCTTTTTTATCCAATGTGACAACCTTGGCCTTTTAATGGAAGTTTTAAGTCATTTATGTTTAATATAATTATTGATATGGTTGGGATTAGATGTGTTGTTTTTCTGTTTTTCCCCCCCTCCCGCTGACTCCCCCCCCCAGGTTCCTCTTTCTTTTTTTGGAATTAACCAAATATGTTCGTCTTAAGCGCTTAACTTTTGGCTGTGCCTTTTCATTTCTAGTTTTTTAGTGCTCACTCCATCAATTACAGTATCATCCTTCATTTCTCACAGTTATTTGGAGTTAATACTGTCCTTCTTTACATAAACTGT
>NW_006771092.1:0-396 GCF_000442215.2 Lipotes vexillifer
GAATCCACTTGAATCCAAATTCAATTTGGGCCTCAATGTCTGCTGATGGATACCTTCGGACTCCAAAAAAATCCAACTACATACGAAACTTAAGCAGCCTTTACTACATTTAGGCACTAGTGAGACAAGTTAAAAGAGTAGGTCGCTTTCCACTTTTGTTTACTTGATGCTTAATTTTACTGGAGTCATTAAAAGGTATATGCTTGCAATAAAAAAAAAAAAAAAGCCAACTATTTCTGAGGCCAGTCTCGGTGTCCAGAGTGTTCAAGGCAATGTTAATTATGGCACATAGAACCTCCAAGCTCATTTGTCAGCGGAAACACTGTGCTGAGTCTGGCAGAAGTCTGCCCTCACGCTCAGAATCGCCATAAATGTGCAACGTATATTCCAACGAAA
>NW_006771093.1:0-388 GCF_000442215.2 Lipotes vexillifer
CAACCAGTACAGACAGGCGAATGCACCCGTGATGGCGGGAGCGTGGCTAGTAGTCATTCTTGGAGACTGGTGACTAAGGCAGTTGGGAGCCTTCTAAGGTACTTGGAACGTTTTGTGTTTTGGTCTGGGTGTGGATTGCACATGTGTTCAGTTTATAAAGCCGTACTCTAAACATATCCTCATTTTATTAGCGCGACACTTGAGAAACAAAAGCGCCCTGACCAAGGGGCTGCAGTCGTGGCCCACGTGAGGCCCCTGTATGGCCTTGGACAACCCTTCCCATCTGGGCCTCAGTTTTCACGACTGTGGAGCAAGGGGCTGGACACAGCTGAGGAGACCTGAGCCCTGTCCGCAGGCATTTTCACACTGACCTTGACCTCAGGGCTCC
>NW_006771094.1:0-341 GCF_000442215.2 Lipotes vexillifer
TTCAGTGCTTGGGATTGGTTTGTTTATAGTTTCTATTTCTTCCTGGTTCAGTCTTGGAAGCTTGCGCTCTTCTAAAAATTTGTCCATTTCTTCCAGGTTGTCCATTTTATTGGCATATAGTTGCTTGCAGCAATCTCTCATGATCCTTAGTATTTCTGCAGTGTCAGTTTTACTTCTCCTTTTTCATTTGTAATTCTACTGATTTGAGTCCTCTCCCTTTATTTTTTGATGAATCTGGCTAATGGTTTATCAATTTTGTTTATCTTCTCAGAGAACCGGCTTTTAGTTTTTTTGATCTTTGCTGTTGTTTCCTTCATTTCTTTTTCATTTATTTCTGATCT
>NW_006771097.1:0-203 GCF_000442215.2 Lipotes vexillifer
GCCGGCCGCGGGGTCCCCTCCTCTGCCCTCCCGCCGGTGCGTGCCTCAGCCTCCCTAGGGCTCTCGCCGCAGGGGTGGCGGGCGGAGGGGACCAGGAGCGCCTGGAGGTGGGGGAAGCGAGAGGGAGCAGGGGGGTCTCCCTGGTTTCCTCTGCGGAATGGTGGGGAGTGGAGAGGGAAGGGGTTCCCTGGGCTTTCTGCACG
>NW_006771098.1:0-15279 GCF_000442215.2 Lipotes vexillifer
TGGACTTAATTGATATTTATAGGACATTCCATCCAAAAACAACAGAATACACATTTTTCTCTAATGCTCATGGAACATTCTCCAATATAGATCATATCTTGGGTCACAAATAAAGCCGTGGTAAATTTAAGAAAATTGAAATTGTATCAAGTATCTTTTCCGACCACAACGCTATAAGACTACATATCAATTACAGGAAAAGATCTGTAAAAAATACAAACACATGGAGTCTAAACAATACACTACTTAATAACGAAGTGATCACTGAAGAAATCAAAGAGGAAAAAAAAAATACCTAGAAACAAATGACAATGGAGACATGACGACCCAAAATCTATGGGTTGCAGCAAAAGCAATTCTAAGAGGGAAGTTTATAGCAATACAATACTACCTTAAGAAACAGGAAACATCTCGAATAAACAACCTAACCTTGCACCTAAAGTAATTAGAGAAAGAAGAACAAAAATACCCCAAGGTTAGCAGAAGGAAAGAAATCATAAAAATCAGATGAGAAATAAATGAAAAAGAAATGAAGAAAACAATAGCAAAGTTCAATAAAACTAAAAGCTGGTTCTTTGAGAAGATAAACAAAATAGATAAATCATTAGCCAGACTCATCAAGAAAAAAAGTGAGAAGACTCAAATCAACAGAATTAGAAATGAAAAAGGAGAAGTAACAACTGACACTGAAGAAATACAAAAGATCATGAGAGATTACTACAAGCAACTCTATGCTAATAAAATGGACAACCTGGAAGAAATGGACAAATTCTTAGAAAGGCACAACCTGCCAAGACTGAATCAGGAAGAAATAGAAAATATGAACAGACCAATCACTAGCACTGAAATTGAAACTGGGATTAAAAATCTTCAACAAACAAAAACCCAGGACCAGCTGGCTTCACAGGCGAATTCTATCAAACATTTAGAGAAGAGCTAACACCTATCCTTCTCAAACTCTTCCAAAATATAGCAGAGGGAGGAACACTCCCAAACTCATTCTACGAGGCCACCATCACCTTGATACCAAGCCAGACAAGGATGTCACAAAGAAAGAAAACTACAGGCCAATATCACTGATGAACATAGATGCAAAAATTCTCAACAAAATACTAGCAAACAGAATCCAACAGCACATTAAACGGATCATACACCATGATCAAGTGGGGTTTATCCCAGGAATGCATGTATTCTTCAATATACGCAAATCAATCAACGTGATACACCATATTAACAAACTGAAGGAGAAAAACCATATGATCATCTCAATAGATTCAGAGAAAGCTCTCGACAAAATTCAACACCCATTTATGATAAAAACCCTGCAGAAAGTAGGCATAGAGGGAACTTTCCTCAACATAATAAAGGCCATATATGACAAACCCACAGCCAACATTGTCCTCAATGGGGAGAAACTGAAAGCATTTCCACTAAGATCAGGAGCAAGACAAGGTTTCCCACTCTCACCACTCTTATTCAATATAATTTTGGAAGTTTTAACCACAGCAATCAGAGAAGAAAAGGAAATAAAAGGAATCCAAATTGGAAAAGAAGCAGTAAAGCTGTCACTATTTGCAGATGACATGATACTTTACACAGAGGATCCTAAAGATGGTACCAGAAAACTACTAGAGCTAATCAATGAATCTGGTAAAGTAGCAGGATACAAAATTAATGAACAGAAATCTCTAGCATTCCTATACACTAATGATGAAAAATCTGAAAGTGAAATCAAGAAAACACTCCCATTTACAATTGCAACAAAAAGAATAAAATATCTAGGAATAAACCTACCTAAGGAGACAAAAGACCTGTATGCAGAAAATTATAAGACACTGATGAAAGAAATTAAAGATGATACAAACAGATGGAGAGATATACCATGTTCTTGGATTGGAAGAATCAACATTGTGAAAATGACTCTACTACCCAAAGCAATCTATAGATTCAATGCAATCCCTATCAAACTACCACTGGCATTTTTCACAGAACTAGAACAAAAAATTTCACAATTTGTATGGAAACACAAAAGACCCCGAATAGCCAAAGCAATCTTGAGAACAAAAAATGGAGCTGGAGGAATCAGGCTGCCTGACTTCAGACTATACTACAAAGCTACAGTAATCAAGACAGTATGGTACTGGCACAAAAACAGAAAGATAGATCAATGGAATAGGATAGAAAGCCCAGAGATAAACCCATGCACATATGGTCACCTTATCTTTGATAAAGGTGGCAGGAATATACAGTGGAGAAAGGACAGCCTCTTCAATAAGTGGTGCTGGGAAAATTGGATAGGTACATGTAAAAGTATGAGATTAGATCACTCCCTAACACCATACACAAAAATAAGCTCAAAATGGATTAAAGACCTAAATGTAAGGCCAGAAACTATCAAACTCTTAGAGGTAAACATAGGCACGACACTATATGACATATATCACAGCAAAGTCCTTTTTGACCCACCTCCTAGAGAAATGGAAATAAAACAAAAATAAACAAATGGGACCTAATGAAACTTCAAAACTTTTGCATAGCAAAGGAAACCATAAACAAGACCAAAAGACAACCCTCAGAATGGGAGAAAATATTTGCAAATGAAGCAACTGACAAAGGATTAATCTCCAAAATATATAAGCAGCTCATGCAGCTTAATAACAAAAAAACAAACAACCCAATCCAAAAATGGGCAGAAGACCTAAATAGACATTTCTCCAAAGAAGATATACAGACTGCCAACAAACATATGAAAGAATGCTCAACATCACTAATCATTAGAGAAATGCAAATCAAAACTACAATGAGATATCATCTCACACCAGTCAGAATGGCCATCATCAAAACATCTAGAAACAGTAAATGCTGGAGAGAGTGTGGAGGAAAGGGAACACTCTTGCACTGTTGGTGGGAATGTAAATTGATATAGCCACTGTGGAGAACAGTATGGAGGTTCCTTAAAATACTACAAATAGAACTACCATATGACCCAGCAATTCTACTACTGGGCATACAGCCTGAGAAAACCATAATTCAAAAATAGTCATGTACCAAAATGTTCATTGCATCTCTATTTACAATAGCCTGGAGATGGAAACAACCTAAGTGTCCATCATCGGATGAATGGATAACGAAGATGTGGCACATATATACAATGGAATATTACTCAGCCATGAAAAGAAACGAAATTGAGCTATTTGTAATGAGGTGGATAGACCTAGAGTCTGTCATACAGAGTGAATTAAGTCAGAAAGAGAGAGACAAATACCATATGCTAACACATATATATGGACTTGAAGAAAAAAAAAAGTCATGAAGAACCTAGGGGTAAGACAGGAATAAAGAAACAGACCTACTAGAGAATGGACTTGAGGATATGGGGAGGGGGAAGGGTAAGCTGTGACAAAGCGAGAGAGAGGCATGGACATATATACACTACCAAACGTAAGGTAGATAGCTAGCAGGAAGCAGCCGCACAGCACAGGGAGATCATCTCGGTGCTTGGTGACCACCTAGTGGGGTGGGATAGGGAGGGTGGGAGGGATGGAGACGCAAGCGGGAAGAGATATGGGAACATATGTATATATATAACTGATTCATTTTGTTGTAAAGCAGAAACTAACTCACCATTGTAAAGCAATTATACTGCAATAAAGATGTTTAAAAAAAAAAAAAAAGTGTCCAGAGGAACCTGACTAAAGTTTGGTTAAGGAACGCGTCTTAGTCAAGGGTGAGGCTCTATGTACGCAGAGACAACAAGAAAATGCTTTACACAACCCAAGTCTCCATCCAGGGACATCATGGAATCAGCAGTGAAGGGTGTTCAAAGACAAGACCCTGCATGCAGGCAGAATGGTGAATGGAATTTCCTTTATATGTTGCAGTCCATGGTCATGAGGGTGGAAGTGAGGGCAACTTGGAACAGGAGGAGAGGACTGAGCATATCGATGAGTTCCTTGCTCCCTAAAATGAGGGCTCCTAAAGCTAACACCTTGATAAAGATGAAAGCAGTGAGTAAAAACTGGGCTTTTTCTCAAATATGAAGCTTTTGTATCCTATCAGCCATCATCAGCCTTGTCTAGATTTTTTTTCAGTCAATTTTTTAAGCTACTATAGGTGTGTTTTGTGGTAACATGCCCAAATCATTCTTTTAGCCTATCCCCTTTCTGAGGGTTACAAAGATGATCATTAATTTTGTAATATTAACTAAATTCCAGCATTTTTTTGTAAAACTTTCCTAGGTACTTTTGTATACTTTATCTTACTTGACCCTTGCAACAGTCATGAATGGGGTGTGTGTGTGTGTTTGCATGTGTGTGCATTAATATTCTCTCAGGTTGAAGAAACAGAAACAGAGAGGTTAATTGGCTTGGTCAAGGGCACACAGTTTGGAAGTAGCAGACCTGGGACTTAAACTTGAGGCTTCTGAATCCAAATCCTGGGCCTTCCTTAAAACAATATTTATGATGGAACATTACACATACAAGGAGGATGTTATTTTTTTTTTCTTTTCATGTGTTAGAATTGTGTCACGAAAAAATAGAGAAAGCTTCAGTAATTTTCCTACTACTTTCTCAAAAGATAATATACATGATTGTTTGTTTGTTTTTTGCTTGTTAAGAACCAAAATATGCTCCTGTTAGTGTCTGTCTAGTCACCAAATAATGGACATACAAATGCATCCATTTTTGTGAAAGCATTTTCATGAAGCTACATGGAGCCTCTGGGAGGCTCAGTACCCACAAATTCACTAAGGGTTGGTTTTGGTTAGTTTAGGTGATTGGGACCCAGGCTAAAGAAGTCATGATGAAAGACAAAGACAAAGCCCCTGGGAGGATCAGTGGACTTTCTTCTGCTCTAGGGTCAAATACATCCCCCTGACCCTGCCTTACTAGTGACTGAAAGGGAAACTGTACCTCTGGCTGATAGATTGATGGGTTGGTTCATTTACTCATGTACAGCTTACTTCATGCTAAGCACTTTGCTAGCTACAAGGAATTCTAAGAGGAACAACAATGTGGTCCCTTTTTCAAAAATTTATCATTTCTTGTTCAGTGGTATGGAAATGCTCGCAATAACATGAACTAAACAGAAGACTGAAGTGACTGGTACATAGGACAGTAGAATGTAGGAAAGCAGCATGACACCATAGTTAGAACACAGGCTCTGGAATCAGACTGCCAATGTCTAAATGCCACATATGCAACTTGCAAGCTGTATGGCTTTAGCCAAGATATTCCACCTCCTTCTGACTCAGTTTCCTCATCTGGAAAATGAGCATGAACTTACCGTGGTAGGGCTAGTTTGAGGGTTAAATAGGTTAATATTTTTAAAGTGCTTGGTGCTTAGCAAGCACTAAAGAAGATTTCATTAAATAAATAAAAATAGGAATCAGGAAAGGCAGGAAATAAGATTGGACAGGCAATCAAAATGAACATTTGTTGAGTATTTGTGAATGCCAGGCACTGTATGGCCCTTAACTTTTAACTGTCACAGTGACATGAGTCAGTAGGCTTAGGATCTCCATAACGCAAAGGTTCTCAAACTTGACACAACTGACATTTGAGAATGGATAATTCTTTATAGTGGGGAGCTGTCCTGTGCATTGTAGGATATTTGGTAGTATCCCCGGCTTTTGTTCACTAGATGCCAATAGCACCCTTCCCCCATTTGTAAAAATAAAAAATGTCTCTAGACATTGACAAATGTCCACTGGGATGCACAATCAACTGCTCCCACCCCTACTGAGAATCAATCACTGCTAAAATCAGGAAAATGAAGCTGAGAGAGGTTAAGCAATTTTTCCAAGTTGCACAGTGAATAACAGTAAAACAACAATGGGAAATTAGTCTGTATGACCCCTGTAAAGACAAAGATGTAATAAATAATGTTCTGTAAAAATGAGAACAGAATGAATAAGCTTTATGAAAGTTTCTAATATCAGGTTGTGAAACCCATGCTATAGTGATTGACTTGATTGTTCGTTGAGCGATAGAATTAACTTGATCAGGTGTGTATTTGGTGTATAACATGGCACATAGACTGAGGAGGTGAAAAACTGAAAAGTGAGAAGGTATGCAATCATCCAGATGTGGCATGGTGAGGACTTGAACACAGGCTATATAGAACAAAAGAAACAATAACTGAAACCACTGCAGAGTACAATTTGTTGAGATTATTCATCATTGTAGTCAGCCTATGTGAAGGAATCCATATGCCTTTCTGACTTTCCTTTTGGTACCCTTGCCACAAGATAAACATATGAAACTGTTACTTAACTTTACACTTTAGAGAAAGTGGGTTAGGTCCTGACAGATTAGTTACAAGCACACACAGGGTCATACAGATAGTCATTGGTTCTTAGCCTTTCATTCGAATCCCTGGGACGCTGTGTCTCGTCACACTTCTTTCTAATCTAAATGATCTCCCATGACTGACTGCAAGAGAATGGATATTTACAAAGCTAATCAATACCAGTTTATTGTATCTGCTTCAATCCACTTTACTTACTGACATGGCACAATCTTGAATAGCCTTTTCAGATAGGTAAGGTGCAGGTCCTCTCACCTGTAAGTCTGATTATAAATCCCTTCTTCCTCTTTTCATTTATCTCCCTGCCTTCCCTCTCTCTCTCATCATCTCTTTTCTGCTCCCTCTTCTTTTGGTGTGATACAAATTGTACAAAGTACACTGAAGTTAATAATCATACTAATAGGATCAACAAAACAGCTGACATTTATTAATATTTTGCTTTGTGCCTGGCACAATTTTAAGCTCCCTGCATTTATTAACTCATTTAATAGCACAACTTTATAAGGAGGATATAATTCTTATCCCCGTTGTACAGATTAAGAGCCAGGCATACTTACTTCCCAGCATTATCAGAATCAAAGGAGCAAATGGATACCCTAGCAAACTGCAAAACACGACAGATTTGAGCTGATGTTATTATCATTTTTCTGACTTCATTATCTAACAAAGTGAAATCTGACAACTCTACTTAACCTAGACCCTTAAAAACTACAAACAATAATTGGAATGGAGAGCAGATGCTCACTATTTAACAAGGCTTATTCTAACAAATAATAAAAGCTCTTTTGTTCCTGTTTACTTTGTTGAAAATGAATTTTTGTTCACTTTAAATTAGGTCAGGCATAATTAGGATTAAGGAGTAACCAGACTTGAAAAATGACTGTACATAAGTGTCACATATCTGGCCAATATATCTGTATTCAAAGAATTAACCTGAATGACTAAAATGCACTGACCTTGTGCATTTGATTTCTGTTCTCTACTCAAAATATTGAGGGATGGACTTAGTGAGAAACAGACTCTCCACCAGAGGCTAATTTTGTCTTTCTACCAGACCGTATCACAGCTATTAAGGCTAAGTATAGAAATCAGGCTAAGAGGAATATGCTATGATGTGTAAAAATCTGATTTTCTCTTAAAAATCTAAAATATTTCACCAACCCACACACACTGTTATGGTGTGATTCTTTTTTTTTTTTTTTTTCTTTGCGGTACGCAGGCCTCTCACTGTTGTGGCCTCTCCCGTTGCGGAGCACAGGCTCCGGACGCGCAGGCTCAGCGGCCATGGCTCACGGGCCTAGCCGCTCCGTGGCATGTGGGATCTTGCCGGACATGAACCCGTGTGCTCTACATCGGCAGGAGGACTCTCAACCACTGCGCCACCAGGGAAGCCACGGTTTGATTCTTTTGTGTTATGCTTCCTACTCATTTTGTGTGAAATTCCTAGGATTTAAGCTATGGTAAGTAATTCAAGATGGGGTCACAGTGGCCAATGTGAACTCCACAATAGTTGTTTTGAAATGTCTGATACAGGACTGCAAGTGTCTTAGAGTGATAAATAAGAGTGTTACTTTAGATAAGAAATTGGTTTGGTAATGTCAGAGGAAAGACTTTACTGGAACATAGGAGCAACTATAGAGATAAAACCCCCTAGGGTGTAACCATTACGCCATGCTGGCAGACTTCTTAAAATGAAACCACTGAGCCAAGCCACTTGAAGGCTCCTTGCTGGAGGACCTGACTCCATGCTGCTGCTGGGAGCTGGTCTAGTCGGTGCTGCCAGAGGTCCTTTTGGAGCAGAAGGTGACTTTCCACTCAGGCTTGTCTCAAGATCTGTTGTCGGACTGAAGACCACTGCTCATGCTGAGATGCCTCTTCCTGAACTTCTCCTTGGAGTGGTTTGTTACCCCTTTTTCTAATTTCACTACTCTGACTAACCTGTGTTGTGTTCTAATTGTGTGCAATATACTGAGTGATTTGTGAGTTGAATATTAGCTACGCTTCATGTACTTCCAATCCATGATTTTTACCTGGGCTTACCTCTGGGACCTGACAAAACACACACTCTGCATCTCATCTCACTTTTATCACTAGTATTGTAAGTATCTTCTTTAAATTTAGTGATTTCTTTTCCACTGCATCCAAGTTGAAATGTTTGTATAAGTGGTTCCATCAATTACCAAAAAGTGCCTCGTGGTCAGATCCAATGGTCTCATGTCTGTCTTCATCCTTTCAACTATTCTTCACCACATTTCATTGAACTTGCTTCACTTTTCTCTTCTTCACTCCTAAAATTTCGTTTCTTCAGAATATTGAGTTTCTAGTGTTCAGCTCAGCCTTTTCTCTCTTCTGTCTCCTCCCCTTCCCTTCACTTCTGCCTACTTCCCTCTTCCTTTCGCTCTCTCCTTCTTCTCCCCCACACTTCCGTCTCTGTCTTTCTCTCTCTTTTATTCTTGCCCCTGGATTCATATGCTACGTTTTTCTAGATGATGCTTGAACTCAAATGCTTTATGTCTTTATAAATGTTCTCATAGTTCTCAAGATAGTGGCAGCCTCCCTCTCTGAGCTATACTATACTTTGATGTCTCTGGTTGCAATTAAAAAGATATTTCAGGACATCAGTAGACCAAATCCAGTGACATGTTTTCACTTTCCTTTAATGCTCCATGAAACAAATGCCAAGAAATACTGCATTCAGTTCTTTGCCAAAGGTGGGATTTATCAATATTCTGAGAACTCCAGGCAGGGCTAGCTGAGTGAAAAGAGTGCATAAAGAAGGATCCTTGCTGGTAGACAAACTCCTATGAGCAACTCTTTCTTCAAGGGAGAAGGATTTGTTCTGATTCCTTTCATTATCCTTCTTGTGAAGAAATTAGGAAACATCCAAGCATAATTTTACTTGGCTTTATTCAGTATTCAAAGGGACATATTTTCCTACAAGTTAGTTATTTAGGCATAAACATACAAAGATAAGCATGCATGATTTCTAAGTAAAATGGCTTTAAGTATGAAATTTGAAGAGGTTGTTTAATCTTTTAATGTAAGAGGAGCAGCCTACCTTTTTTGGAAAGGGCAATCACACATTGACAATCTCTACTTAACAGCAGTAGAAAATAGTCACCATTTGTTACTTCTATTTGCTTTCCATGAAAAGGAAAAATTGCTACTTAGTGCTGTGATGGAGAGGATTCTGCTAGAATTGTCCTTTAACACTATGAGGTTTGAGCTCCACATATATTTCCACTCTTCTAGGCAACGGAAAAAAGAGAAGGCAGGCAGATTTCTTAACCAAGTTATGGCCGAAATTAAATTTACTAATTGAACTGCAAAATCTGCTCAATGACCATATTTCCAATTTCCAATTATATAGTCAATATCAATCTAACCCTTCAAACTCTAAAACTCAGAGTCAATTTTCTCTTCTCTTTCTTCTTTACTCTACATAAGCAATTAGTCCCAAAATCCTATTGTCATGCACTATTTATTGAACATTGAGTACATGTAAGTTACAAAGGCCACCCCCACCTTTTCTGTTCCCTTTGCCACTGCCTTAGTTAGCTCTCCTGTGAACCTACTGCTTTTGTCACCCCACTGGCATTCTGGCCTTCAGTTTCTCAGCATTCTGATTTTATATTTCATCTGTTTCCTTTCTACATCTTTATGCTTAGCTCTTCCTGTTGCCTTCTTTGAATATTTTACTGAACTTTTCTAACTTCTAGCCCTTTGCACACTTTGTTTTTCCTTCTCCCCAACTCCTGCTCATATTTCAAACTTTAACTTATATACTGCTTATTTCTTTTTTTAATAGATCTTAATTGGAGCATAATTGCTTCACAATACTGTGTTAGTTTCTGTTGTACACCAAACTGAATTAGCCATATGCATACATATGTTCCCATATTTCTTCCCTCTTGAGCCTCCCTCCCACCTTCCCTATGCCACCCCTCTAGATCGTCGCAAAGCACCGAGCTGGTCTCCCTGTGCTATGCTGCTGCTTCCCATTAGCTAACTATTTTACATTAGGTAGTGTATATATGTCCGTGCTACTCTCACTTCACCCCAGCTTCCCCCTCCCCCCGTGCCCTCAAGTCCATTCTCTATGTCTACATCTTTATTCCTGCCCTGCCACTAGGTTCATCAGTACCATTTTTTTTTTTTTTTAGAATCCATATATATGCGTTAGCATACAGTATTTGATTTTCTCTTTCTGACTTACTTCACTCTGTATTCCAGACTCTAGGTCCATCCACCTCACTACAAATAACTCAATTTCGTTTCTTTTTATGGCTGAGTAATACTCCATTGTATATATGTGCCACATATTCTTTATCCTTTCATCTGTCGATGGACATTCAGGTTGCTTCCATGTCCTGGCTATTGTAAATAGTGCTGCAGTGAATATTGTGGTACATGTCTGTTTTTGAATTATGGTTTTCTCAAGGTATATGCCCAGTAGTGGGATTGCTGGATCATATGGTAGTTCTATTTTTAGTTTTTTAAGGAAACTCCATACTGTTCTCCATAGTGGCTGTATCATTTACATTCCCACCAACAGTGCAGGAGTGTTCCCTTTTCAACACACCTTTCCCAGCATTTATTGTTTCTAGATATTTTGATAATGGCCATTCTGACTGGTGTGAGGTGATACCTCATTGTAGTTTTAATTTGCATTTCTCTAATAATTAGTGATGTAGAGCATCTTTTCATGTGCCTCTTGGCCATCTGTATGTCTTCTTTGGTGAAATGTCTATTTAGGTCTTCTGCCCATTTTTTAATTGGATTATTTGTTTTTTGACATTGAGCTCCATGAGCTGTTTGTATATTTTGGAGATTAATCCTTTCTCCGCTTATCATTTGCAAATATTTTCTCCCAGTCTGATGGTTGTCTTTTCGTCTTGTTTATGTTTTCCTTTGGAGTGTAAAAGCTTTGAAGTTTAATTAGGTCCCATTTTCTTATCTTTGTTTTTATTTCCATTACTCTAGGAGGTGGGTCAAAAAAGATCTTGCAGTGGTTTATGTCAAAGGATGTTTTTCCTATGTTTTCTTCTAAGAGTTTTACAAGTGTCTGGTTTTACATTTAGGTCTTTAATCCATTTGGAGTTTACTTTTGTGTGTGGTGTTAGGTAGTGTTCTAATTTCATTCTTTTACATGTAGCTGTCCAGTTTTCCCAGCACTGAGTGAAGAGGCTGTCTTTTCTCCATTGTATGTTCTTGCCTCCTTTGTTGTAAATTAGGTGAGCATATGTGAGTGGGTTTATCTCTGGGCTTTCTATGCTGTACCATTGACTTATATTTCTGTTTTTGTGCCAGTACCATACTGTCTTGATGACTGTAGCTCTGTGGTATACTTTGGTATAGTTTGAAGTCAGGGAGGCTGATTCCTCCAGCTCCATTTTTCTTTCTCAAGATTGCTTTGGCTATGCAGGGTCTTTTGTGTTTCCATACGAATTGTAAAATTTTTTGTTCTAATTCTGTGAGGAATGCCATTGGTAGTTTGATAAGGATTGCATTGAGCCTGTAGATTGCTTTATGCAGTATAGTCATATTCACAATTTTGATCCTTCCAATCCAAGAACGTGGTATATTTCTCCATCTGTTTATGTCATCTTTGATTTCTTTCATCAGTGTTTTATAGTTTTCTGAGTACAAGTCTTTTGCCCCCTTAGGTAGGTTTATTCCTAGATATTTTATTCTTTTTGTTGTGGTGGTAAATGGGATTGTTTCCTTAATTTCTCTTTCTGATTTTTTGTTGTTGGTTTATAGGAATGCCAGAGATTTCTGTACATTAATTTTGTATCCTGTAACCTTACCAAATTCATTGATTAGTTCTAGTAGTTTTCTGGTGGCATCTTTAGGATTTTCTATGTGTAGTATCAGGTCATCTGCAAACAGTGACAGTTTTACTTCTTCTTTTCCAATTTGGATTCCTTTTATTTATTTTTCTTCTCTGATTTCTGTGGTTAGGACTTCCAAAACTATGCTGAATGAGAGTGGCAAGAGTGGACACTCTTGTCTTCTTCTGGATCTTAGTAGAAATGCTTTCAGGTTTTCACCATTGAGTATGATGTTTGCTGTGGGTTTGTCATATATGGCCTTTATTATGTTGAGGTAGGTTCCCTCTATGCCCAGTTTCTGGAGAATTTTTATCATAATTGGGTGTTGAATTTTGTCAAAAGCTTTTCCTGCATCTATTGAGATGATCATATGATTTTTATTCCTTAATTTGTTAATATGGTGTATCACATTAATTGGTTTACATATATTGAAGAATCCTTGCATCCCTGGGAAAAATTCCACTTGATCATGGTGTATGATCCTTTTAATGTGCTGTTGAATTCTGTTTGCTAGTATGTTGTTCAGGATTTTTGCATCTATGTTCATCAGTGATATTGGTCTATAATTTTCTCTTTTTTTGTGCTATCTTTTTCTGGTTTTGGTATCAGGGTGATGGTGGCTTCGTAGAATGAATTTGGGAGTGTTCCTCCTTCTGCAGTTTTCTGGAAGAGTTTGAGAAGGATCCATGTTAGCTCTTATCTAAATGTTTGATAGAATTTGCCTGTGAAGCCATCTGGTCCTGGACTTTTGTTTGTTGGAACATTTTAAATTACAGTTTCAATTTCATTACCTGTGGTAGGTCTATTTGTATTTTCTAATTCTTCCTGATTCAATCATGGAAAATTGTTCCTTTCCAAGAATTTGTCCATTTCTTTGTGGTTGTCCATTTTATTGGCATATAGTTGTTTGTAGTAGTCTCTAATAATCCTTTGTATTTCTTTGGTGTCCATTGTGATTTCTCCTTTTTCATTTCTAATTTTATTGATTTGCATCCTCTCCCTTTTTTTCTTGATGAGTCTGGCTAAGGATTTATCAATTTTGTTTATCTTCTCAAAGAACCAACTTTTAGTTTTATTGATCTTTGATATTGTTTTCTTCATTTCTATTTCATTTATTTTTGCTCTGATATATATGATTTCTTTCCTTCTACTGACTTCAGGTTTTCTTTGTTCTTCTTTCTCTAGTTGCTTTAGATGTAGGGTTAGATTGTTTATTTGAGATTTTTCTTGTTTCCTGAGGTGAGATTGAATTGCTTTAATCTTCCCTCTTAGAACGGCTTTTATTGCGCCTGTATCCCATAGGTTTTGTGTCACCGTGTTTTTGTTGTCATTTGCTTCTGTGTATATTTTTAATTTCTCCTTTGATTTCTTCAGTGAGCTTTGGTTATTTAGTAGCACACTGTTTAGCCTCCATGTGTTTGTCTTTTTTACAGTTTTTTTCTTATAATTGATTTCCAATCTCATAGCTTTGTGGTCTGAAAAGATGCTAGAGATGATTTCAATTTTCTTAAGTTTTCTGAGGCTTGATTTGTGACCCAAGATGTGACCTATCCTGGAGAATGTTCCATGTGCACTTGAGAAGAAAATGTATTCTTCCACTTTCGGGTGGAATGTTCTATAAATATCAATTAAATCTATCTGGTCTATTGTGTCATTTAAGGCTTGTGTTTCCTTATTTATTTTCTGTTTGGATGATCTGTCCATTGGTGTAAGTGGGGTGTTAAGGTCCCCTGCTATTATTTTATTACTGTCGATTTCCCTTTTCATGGTTGTTAGCATTTGCCGTATGTATTGAGGCACTCCTATGTTGGGTGCATATATATTTATAATTGTTATATCTTCTTCTTGGATTGATCCTTTGATCATTATGTAGTGTCCCTCCTTAACTCTTGTAACAGTCTTTATTTTAAGGTCTATTTTATCTGAATCGAGTATTGCTACTCCAGCTTTCTTTTAATTTACATTTGCTTGTAATCTCTTTTTCCATCCCTTCACTTTCAGTCTGTATGTGTCCCTAGGCCTGAAGTGGGTCTCTTATAGACAGCATATATATGGGTCTTGTTTTTGTATGCCTTCAGCCAGTCTGTGTCTTTTGGTTGGGGCATTTAATCCATTGACATTCAAGGTTATTATCGATATGTATGTTCCTATTACCATTTTCTTAATTGTTTTGGGTTTGTTTTTGTGGATCTTTTTCTTTTCTTGTGTTTCCCACCTAGAGAAGTTTCTTTAGCATTTGTTGTAAAGCTGGTTTGGTGGTGCTGAATTCTCTTTGGTTTTGCTTGTCTGAAAAGCTTTTGATTTCTCTATTAAATCTGAATGAGATCCTTGCTGGGTAGAGTAGTCTTATAAGTTTTTCTCTTTCATCACTTTAAGTATATCCTGCCACTCCCTTCTGTCCTGCAGAGTTTCTACTGAAAAATGAGCTGATAACCTTATGGGGATTCCTTTGTATATTATTTTTTGTTTTTCCCTTGCTGCTTTTAATATTTTTTCTTTGAATTTAATATTTGTTAGTTTGATTAATATGTGGCTTGGTGTGTTTCTCCTAGGGTTTATCCTGTATGGGACTCTCTGTGCTTCCTGGACTTGGGTGGCTATTTCCTTTCCCATGTTTGGGAAGTTTTCTTCTATAATCTCTTCAAATATTTTCTCAGATCCCTTTTTTTATCTTCTTCTGCCACTCCTATAATTCAAATATTGGTGTGTTTTGTGTTGACCCAGTGGTCTCTGAGATTGTCTTCTATTTTTTTCATTCTTTTTTCTTTATTCTGCTCCTCAGCAATTATTTCCATCATTTTGTCTTCCAGCTCACTTATTCATTCTTCTGCCTCAGTTATTCTGTTATTGATTACTTCTAGTGTATTTTTCATTTCAGTTATTGTGTTGTTCATCTCTGTTTGTTTGTTCTTTAGTTCTTCTAGATCTTTGTTAAATGTTTCTTTTAGTTTCGCAATCCGTACCTCCATTCTATTTCTGAGATTCTGGATCATCTTTACTATCATCTCTGAATTCTTTTTCAGGTAGATTGCCTATTTCCTCTTCATTTATTTGGTCTTGCAGGTTTTTACCTTGCTCCATCTGTGACATATTTTCTTGCCATCTAATTTTTTTTTTTTTTTTAATGAGTGGGATT
>NW_006771098.1:15528-26165 GCF_000442215.2 Lipotes vexillifer
GTTCAGCCAGTCTGTGTCTTTTGGTTGGGGCATTTAATCCATTTACATTCAAGGTTATTATTAATATGTATGTAACTATTACCATTTTCTTAATTGTTTTGGGTTTGTTTTTGTGGGTCTTTTTCTTCTATTGTGTTTCCTTCCTGGAGAAGTTTCTTTAGCATTTGTTGTAAAGCTGGTTTGGTGGTGCTGAATTCTCTTTGGTTTTGCTTGTCTGAAAAGCTTTTGATTTCTCTATTAAATCTGAATGAGATCCTTGCTGGGTAGAGTAGTCTTATAAGTTTTTCTCTTTCATCACTTTAAGTATATCCTGCCACTCCCTTCTGGCCTGCAGAGTTTCTGCTGAAAAATCAGCTGATAACCTTATGGGGATTCCTTTGTATGTTATTTTTTGTTTTTCCCTTGCTGCTTTTAATATTTTTTCTTTGAATTTAATATTTGTTAGTTTGATTAATATGTGGCTTGGTGTGTTTCTCCTAGGGTTTATCCTGTATGGGACTCTCTGTGCTTCCTGGACTTGGGTGGCTATTTCCTTTCCCATGTTTGGGAAGTTTTCTTCTATAATCTCTTCAAATATTTTCTCAGATCCCTTTTTTTATCTTCTTCTGCCACTCCTATAATTCAAATATTGGTGTGTTTTGTGTTGACCCAGTGGTCTCTGAGATTGTCTTCTATTTTTTTCATTCTTTTTTCTTTATTCTGCTCCTCAGCAATTATTTCCATCATTTTGTCTTCCAGCTCACTTATTCATTCTTCTGCCTCAGTTATTCTGTTATTGATTACTTCTAGTGTATTTTTCATTTCAGTTATTGTGTTGTTCATCTCTGTTTGTTTGTTCTTTAGTTCTTCTAGATCTTTGTTAAATGTTTCTTTTAGTTTCGCAATCCGTACCTCCATTCTATTTCTGAGATTCTGGATCATCTTTACTATCATCTCTGAATTCTTTTTCAGGTAGATTGCCTATTTCCTCTTCATTTATTTGGTCTTGCAGGTTTTTACCTTGCTCCATCTGTGACATATTTTCTTGCCATCTAATTTTTTTTTTTTTTTAATGAGTGGGATTATTTTCCTGTCTTAGTGGTTGTTTGGCCTGAGGCTTCCAACACTGGAGTTTGTAGGTTGTTGGGTAGAGCTGGGTCTTGGTTCCAAGATGAGGACATCCAGGAGACCTCACTCCAATGAATATTCCCTGGCTTCTGAGGTTCTCTGTTAGTCCAGTGGTTTGGACTAGGACCTCCCACCACAGGAACTTCAGCCCAACCCCCGGCTCATGAACCAAGATCCTGCAAGCCATGCAGGGTGGAAAAAAAGAAAAGGAAAAGAAAAGAGAACAGTAACAAAGTTAAAAATAAAATTAGACTAGGAAACTAACAAATATGTTAGAAAGACTATAAAAATAAAAATATACATGAAACAACCACTGGAGGGTTAAACAAAATCACAATAGTAAAAAAGAGGAGGAGAAAAAATGGTGAAAAAGGCCTTGGCTGTGGAAGGCAGGTCCTTAGCAGGGGCGAGGTTTGGGTGGTGGGAGGGGCCTATGCTTAGGACTCACAGGGCTGGAAAAGGCCCTGGGAGGTGTGGGGGGTTGGGCTTAGGCTCAATGGAACAGAAGGGGCCCAGACGTGCCTCCCGCCTCTGGTCTCAGAGGGCAGGGGACCCCACCTGGGAGCTCAGTAGGTTTCCCAAACTGGAGTGGGTGGTGCCAACGCCCTCCATTCCTCTCCTGCTCTTCATGTCCTGGAGGCCCCCTCCTGCTTGCCTCTCCTGTTCTCCCCTGGCCACCCTCCTACTCTTCCAGGACCAGCGCATCCCAGAGGGGGCTTCTGAGAGCATAGGACCCAGCCCAAGAGCTGGGCAGAATACCCCAGCCAATTGGGCAGGGGAAATGCTGGGCGTGCTACCCCTGATCCAAGCCCCCGAGGGTCCCTCCATGCGTGGGAACACCTCAGGGGCGCCAGTCGTGTCCAGCCTCCACTTTTCCTCCCCCCTGAGTGCCTCCATATCCTACCAGTTCGCTTTGGGGTTCCTCCCATATCATTGGGTGTTGAGGTCCCTCACCAGCGGCTGGCAGGCGTCCTAGTTGTGGGGAGATGTGTTTTCATTCAGCAAACACATATTGTGTACTATTGTTTAAGACACTGTGATAGGTGCTAGATGCTAAAAGTTACAGTCTTGTCATTTCCTACTGAGTTAACTTCAAGCTTCATCTAAAAAGTAAGGTTTTCCACAATGTGATTCCTATTTGTCTTTCTAAGTATCATTTCCTCTCTCTTCCATAAGCACTTGTTCATTAACATGGTCATACCACTTACCACGAATACTCATCAGCCTGCTCACTACCCATATGTTCCATGGATACTCATAACTCTGTGACTTTGATCTTTCTCCTTGTTCAATATTAAATACACACCAAGAAATTATTTTTTAATATTCATTCACTTAATAAATACTTATTATTTGTTAACTGGATATATGCTAGTTACTGTGTTAGTGCTGTGGGTATGAGGGTTGACATCATAGGGTGTCCTCTTGAAACTTGTTCTCATCATTTTGAACTTTTATCCCTATGTAGTGGTTCTAGGCTCACCTCCATGAAACCTTTCCTGATAACCCCATCACATTTAACTCTCCTGCTCTTCAGACTCTCCCATATTTACAAATCTACTTACTACTTATTCATTCTGCTTTGTATTTGTGGTCAGTTGTTTATGTAAGTCTGTCTCTGCTAGACCTCTCAAAAGACAGAGAATATGTTCTATTCACTTGCTGATATAACAGCATCAGGCTCATGTAGACTTGACATAAAGGCTTAATAAACATGTAAATCCCAGTTATCCAAAATAACAATTGCTTGTCAATGAGAAAAGTTGCCTGAGAGTTTCCTTTAGAATGTAATAAAGGAAAAAGTTTACTACATCCTGGCTATTCTGTTACAGTGTAAACTCTACTCCATTTTGCTCACGTTTGTGTTCTTAGCACATAGTGCAGTGCCTGAACATCCTAGGCTCTCAATAAATAGCTCCTCAGTGAATAAATAGACTGATTACTTACTCTTCTGTTAACTAGCTATGTGCCTAAAACCTCAACTCTTTGAGCTTCAGTTTCCTCATCTATAAAACGGTATAACAAGTCTTAACTCACAAGTTCTTTGTGAGGCTTAAATAACTAAGTTAGACCCCACTTGTTGAATGTTGAGTTTATTACCATTATTTGCTAATTTTAAAGTCATGTCTTGGAAATCTTAACCACAATTAAGGTCAGCATGACTTGTATACTTGTTAATGAGATAATTTAAGTGAGTACACTATTAGACTTCTACATTTTTCCTCATTTTCTCTGTTCAAAAATGTATACAGGTAATCAAAGGTAGATGATGTTTCATGTTCCCTGCTTTACTTCCTGGAATTCTAATATATGGTTCATTTTGACAAGGAAGTTTCAATGTATTTCATAAATAAGAAATCTTAGGATTGGTTTGGACCATTGTAATCATCTCATTCTTTCTCCGCTTAATGAATGCAAAATTTAATTTTCAATAATCATTACTTCTTATCACCAAGCCTCAACTTTAATACCCCTGATACTAGGGAGTTTACAGGTATGATGTCTTGCCTTCTATTGTAATGAAATTCTGCCCTGTCTCAGTTTTCCTATAGCTTTCGAAAGTTGTTCCCTTTCTAGAACTGCACTGGAAAATCCTACTTCCCCTCTAGGCCATTTGAACTCTCACTATCTTAAGGCAGTTATTAATTCATCCTTGGATAGTTTTTATCCAGCTAAGTATTTCCAGATTCTTCAACCAGCCTCATACCACATGGTTCCTGAGTCCTCTGGCATTCTGAATGTCTTCCTGCTAAATCAGATTAAATTATATTTTCCATATAGTGTTATCTACATAACTTGGGGAGCCCAGTACAACATGAAAATGTGAAACCTCTGGTTAAAACATTTTCATAATTTAAGAGAGCAACAGCAGAGCCTTAAACCAACTGCAGAGCCCTTCTAGGTGCAGGACTCTGTGTAACAGCATTGGTTGAATGTTGATGAAACTCTGACTCTATGGAGAAATTTCATTTCCACAGTCTTCTATGACACCTGAGAAAGGGTTATGAGCCCTACTGCATGGTCACTTCGCACACTGATATTTTCCTTTGTATATGGTGACATAAATTCTAGTCCTGATTCACATCTGTTGCCACACTGTAATTATTAATAGTATACTTTTACAATCTCAAAGTGTACTCATTTGGATGTTAAACTGTATACATATCTATCTCTGAAGCAGGAATAGAATCAATTTTGTCCATTCCTGTATTTCCTGGCCCTTCATTGTGCCTGTAAAATAATTGACCGCTTAATAAATATTAAGTGATACTGATCACAATGTGAGATCTTGGGAAGAAAAGTTTGACACATTACCAACTAACACAAAATCTCAATTTTCTTTAACGCTTGTGCCATAATGTTCCATATCAATATGTATATCTGCGCATAAATACTTGTTTCCCTTCCTATACTTTTAGTTCATTTCATGTATTCCCACTCATGAGGATTTCCTGGACTCTACCATGTAGAATGATCAGTTCAGATCTTTTTTGTGCTTTTCTATAACTTTGTTGTTCTTATCTATTTAATGATACTTACTACAATTGAATTATAAATGGCTTTTTTTTATGAACCTAATTTCACAACTAGCCTATAAGACCCTAATGAACAGGAATGTTATTCATGAGGGTGATCTGTGTTATTGTGGGTTCTTAAAATATGTTTGTGGAATATGTAATCAGAAGCAAGAGAAGTAGATGACAGTTGCAGTTTGAATTTCTAAGGAGAAATTCTGTTCTCATAGTTCTTGTGTAATACACATGTAAGTATCATTCAGGGGTTTTGCAAAACTTTTCTGCCTGTTGGAGAAAATTGCATTCCAGCAGTGTAGGACTCAATTTTGAATAGAACCTTCTTATCAGATTAAGAGTATTCTTAGAATTATCAGTCATGTTACAGAGGTTGAGAAAAGAATACACAGACTAGAACTCATGGGCCAAAGTTTAAAGGAAATTTGCTCTCAAGTTTTAGGGAAATATAGCACCATGTCTAATACATGGTAGGCACTTAACAAATCATATTTTCCCATTTGATTTAATTTGAAGCTGTCATTTGATTTAAACAGTAAGTAAATCTAATATGTGCTGAGCACTAGTTTTGTGGATAGGGGACTGCAGTTGATGTTGAGTAAATATATTTCTATAACTGGCTCTACCACTGATTGGCTATATTACCCTGGACAACTCATTTAGCTTCTCTGGGCTTGAGTTTTCTTATCTATAAAATTATATAACTAGATTTTTTAAAAACTACATATTACCTTCAAGCTCTAAGATTCTTTGATTCTGTGGGTTTAGTGCTGCTGTTGTACTACAGGGTACACACCTGGGGTCTATATGATTTGATTATATAGGACTTTGAAAGTCAGAAAAAAAGAGTTAATCAAATTGCAGAAGGCAAAATAGACTCATGAAAATATGGGACATTATAAATGTCATAGGTAGCATTAGAAATCAGTAAAAAATTGAGATATTAATTAAATTGTACTGGGACAATTGGCTTATGTACAGAAAAAATAATATTGATATCCTACCCCACACCATATACAAAAGTAAATTCCAGATTGATTAAAGACAAAAATATGATAAGTGAAATTTTTAAACTTTTATAAGAGAATACAGGAGACTATATTCATGTCCTGATTGGAAAGGCTTTCTTAAATAAAGTGGGGAAACCAAGTAACAAACCACAAATGAAGGCATCAATAAGTTGACCCCATAAACAAAGCTAAAAGAGAAAGTATACACTGAGAGAAGATATTTGCTATGCATGTAAGAAAACAAGATTAGCATTCATTACATATAAAAAGAAATCTACAAATCAGTACTAAAAGACAACCCGTTAGATAAGAGGGTAAAGATATGAACAGAAGGCATAAAGATATACATAAAGAAAAGATGTTCAACTTCACATTTTCATACCCATCAGATTTATAAAATTAAAAGTCTGTATGACCCAGCAATCCCACTACTGGGCATATACCCTGAGGAAACCAAAATTCAAAAATAGTCATGTACCAAAATGTTCATTGCAGCTCTATTTACCATAGCCCGGAGATGGAAACAACCTAAGTGTCCATCATCGGATGAATGGATAACGAAGATGTGGCACATATATACAATGGAATATTACTCAGCCATAAAAAGAAACGAAATTGAGCTATTTGTAATGAGGTGGATAGACCTAGAGTCTGTCATACAGAGTGAAGTAAGTCAGAAAGTGAAGGACAAATACCGTATGCTAACACATATATATGGAATTTAAGGGAAAAAAAAATGTTATGAAGAACCTAGGGGTAAAACAGGAATAAAGACACAGACCTACTGGAGAACAGACTTGAGGATATGGGGAGGGGGAAGAGTGAGCTGTGATAGGGCGAGAGAGAACGTCAAGTGTGTGGAAGTGAAAATTGAGGATGGTATTGTACTCAGAGGTGGGAATTCAGGAGGCCTTACCAGTGATTTGAGAGGAAGCTACTTAGGGCTCTGTCATTTTAGACAAAGGTTGCTGAAATACGGCTAGAAATTTAACAGATCTCCATTTTAACCATAGATTATCTAAGGCATCAAGTCATGGAGGTAGTGAGTGGTTCCTGAAGTTCATCACTTACGTATGTGTGTATGTATTTGGTGGGGTGGGGTTTAAAAGGAAAACTGTTGTGGTGAAATTGGTAGCTATTCAAGGCTGTAAAAGCAAGAAGGGGAATTCTGTGTTTCGCTGCTTCTGGGTAGAGGAGTGCCAGCAACAGCCCACCAGTCCTTTGCTTAGACATTCCCTGACTAGAGAAAAAGTGGAGCTACATATACAAAACATCAAAGTTACAACCCAAAATATACTTTACGTGGCAACATAAAAATAAGGCTCAACTGACATAAAAGGGCACCTCACCTACATTTTTCTGCAAGGAAAAGAAAGTGCAGACTGAGCAACAAGCAGAAAAAATCTGTTAACAAGGAGGGACCACTAAAATACACTCAAGAAATACATAAAACTACAAAATGTCTGTTTTTTAAAAAACCTTGCAAAGATCAGGGGAAAGCGCAAATGCAGTCCCCCACTACCTCAAATTATGCAGTCAAGTTTCCCACATTTGGGGAAATCAAAGAGGTCAGCACATCAGGAGTGCAATGGATAAGCCACGCCCTGGGAAAATCACCTTCATGATCATGGTATCTTCCCTGCCAGGTAAGTATGAAGTTGATCACTTTAAGAGGAAAAAAAAAAAATGTATGGTAGCAAAAGAGGTAGAATGCAAATGGCTAAAAAAGAAAAACCTCAGATAACCTTATGCACATTTGCCACTGTTTTACCATGAAACTCTTTATTTCAGCCTTGCCCTGAATTTGCCTTCTCGGACCTTATACCACTAGCACTTTTGTTTTATTCCCTTGGCATAATATTTCCAGTAACAGCTCCTTCCCAGTGGCTCTGGCTGTATTACTTGGTACTTCCTTCCCCTGGCTGACTGCTATAATTCATAGCATATATATACTCATATTCATAGCATAGATACATGTATCTCTGCTTAGAATTCTCTCTCTCCTGTGACTTAGCCATGCCTCCTGTTTTCATCACCCATCTAATTCCAGTTTTAGTCAATTTCTGACCTCTTCTGCCACAGCTTCAGAACTGGGCTACCAGTTCCTGAGCTTAGGACCTTAAATACATAGTTCATTTTGGGAAAACATAAGAATCCCAGGCTGTTTGTAATAGCTTAGATCCATAAAAGGACATCTTCTTGAAAGGTATGTTGGGGTTATATGATGAGTGACTTGCTAGTAGACGAATCGTTTTGCAAACACTTGTTCCACCACATGAAATAACAACTTTGATTGAATCATTTGTTTTTGTCAACTGATTGTTTCTAGTGTTTCAAATTTAGCAATTACTTCTGTTGTTTTTTTTTTTTCATTTCCCTGATTCACTAAGAAAACAAGATTTATTCCCCTTCTTCATAATTTATCTTACTGTTTGTGACCCCTGCACTCTCTCTGGTAAATCAGATAGCTACATTACTTGTTTTTGTCTCTACCACCGAGACACTTTCTATGCCACTGTTGACACCGAGATTTTTTTAGTCTGATGAGTTGTTGATGGGTGAACATGTTTTGCTTTCATGACATGAACATGTATTCCTGGGTATGCAAATGGAATTAGGCTTGCTAAGCTGAATCAGGGCTGGTTCTGAAATAGTGGGAGAAATAACCATAATTTGCATGAGGAAATAGTCAGAGATTTGGTGTCCTAGAGACCTAGATTTTGAATCGTTGAGTCAGTCATTTGTGGGAAATTAGAAAAGTTAATTAAGCTTTCTGAATTTTAGTCTTATCACATATAGTGACTAAATTGCCACATTTTCTTAATTTTAAGATATCAAACATAAGGCATGTCAGCAATTTAATAACAGCATTTCACAAAAATTATAGCCTATATCAAATGCAATGCATGCATCAGTATAAAAAGGTAAAAACAAGTAGATGTTTTAATATCATGAAAATTTAATAAAGCCTATCTTGCAAGGTTTTGTAATAAAAAAATAAGTTTTATTTATAGTAGGCACATCTGTGGGTATGCATGGCACAGAGTAGGCATTCAAAAACCAGTGGCTATTATTCTCACTTAACTGAAATAACATATGATATCTTGCTATTTTTAAAAAATTTAATACAAAATTAATCTGAACCCACAAAGTCTATGTCATGTCTACGGTCCTCACAATATTTCTGCACACCCCTCTGGGTTCATGTCCTAGCTGATAGCTCTTGTTCCAAGTTCTTGCTTCTCTTGAGCTCTGACTCATCTCATTTTCTGTGTCTGTTCTCTTCTCTCACCTCTGATTTTCCTTTGATTTTTCCTCTCATTCACTCAGGCTTTTGTGTGTAAGGCAGGCTTCTTTGAATGTTTAGAGTAACTGGATTTGATCACCATAAAATATCAAAGATGACTTATAAGCTAGCTATTTTTGTTCATAAAATCTCCTTGTCTGCCTGGTCACCAGAAATTTCTTCCTAGTAATGTTTTCCTCAGACTCTGGAATTCTGCCATATTGCTTTCTTTCACCAGCACATTCTTCATTCCCTACTTTCTCTATTATAAAAACTTGGTCATTTCTCATGCAGAGTACCTTTTTTCTCTGTGAATATTTAATTGTATCCTTTTAACCTATGTATTTGGAGTCCTACCTCCTGCACCCAAAAGACTAACCAATATACACTCTGACATATAGAGAATTCTCTTCTTAATAAGTCTGATGCTAGTTATCAATATACTTTCCCAAACAGCTACAGTTCATGCAGGATGTATTTAATGTTGTCTAAAATGTTAAACCCAACTTTCCATCTACACTCTACCTGCACCCATGCAACTGAACATGGCTGGAGAAAAACATAAACTATGCTGACTAGTCTTACTTTAGATTTATGACCATGAACTTCAGATGTGCCTTTAATGCTGCCTGGAAATCATACTATGTTTCCTTACTCTATCCTTTGCTGCATTCTCATAAACAGCCACTTCACAATTCCTCTTTATTTAACACCACAACACTGACCTTTCTTCTTCATTCTCTCTCTTTTATTTCAGTTTGGACCTTGTCCCTTGATAATCTCATCCCATCTCATGGCTTTTAATGTTACCTATGTGCTGATACTATACACACACACACACACACACACACACACACACACACACACAATGAGGATCATCTCCTCCCTTACCACACTTTCCTTTGAGCTTCCTTGTTTGTATCCAACTGCCTATATGATGTCTCCACTTGGACGCCAAATGAGTATCTCAAACTTATGTCCAAAACTGCTGCTTCCTCATCCCTCCTCCACAGTTCACCCCACTGATTACATTCCAAATCTTAGTTGATGGCAACTCCATTCATTCAGTCACCCAGGCCTAAAATCTTAAAATCACTCTTGCTGTCTCTGTCTCTAACACATGCCACCCCAAGTAGCAAATGCTGTTGGTTTTATCCTCAATATATCACAAATTCAACCACTTCTTAGGGCCTTCTTTTCTATCTCACACAACCATTTAGCTACTGGATTATTACAATATCCTCCTAATCAGTCTCTTTTCTAGCTCCCATGCTTTCCTGCAGACTCTTCTCGATAGACTATCCAGAGAGATCCTGTTAAAATCCAAGTCAAATCCTATCACGCCTCCACTCAAAATGCTCCCATGGTTCCTCAGTTTCTCAGAGTAAGAGCTAGTCCTTATAATGATCACAAGGCTGTGGTAGTCTCCACGCCCTCACTGCCTCTCTGTCCTCCTCTCCTATGAATGGTTCGTCTCTTACTCTATTCCAGCCACATCAACAGTCTTCTGCTCCTGAAGCCTAGGCCCCCTCCCCCCTGAGGACCCGCACAGTGGCTTCTCCCTCTGCCAGAATGCTGTTCCCTCAATAGCCACACAGCTTGCACCCTCATCTCCTTCAAGGCCTTCCTCTAACATCACCTTCCACTCAGACCTGCCTTCACTACTGCATTCAAACTACAACTGCTTTCTGTATCCCGGCATTC
>NW_006771098.1:26381-65501 GCF_000442215.2 Lipotes vexillifer
ATTCCTGAAAACTTTTACTCATCCATTTTTCATATAAAATGTATTACTTTCCTACTTAACATTTAAGTTTCTTATTTAATTTGTTGTTCAGTGTCTCATTTTCGGTATCAGGATATAAGCTTTGCATCTTTTTTATGACAGATCTTCAGTAGCTGGTGTAGCGATCAGCAAACTATAGACACTCAGTAGATATTTATTGAATGAATAAATAAATGAAAAGATAATATACAATAATTCACTAATTCATTCAATTATAACACTCAGCATGATGCTGAGGCTACAACATGAATAAATTCTAACAACTGAGGACTTTATAGTCTAT
The DNA here is from genome assembly GCF_000442215.2 of Lipotes vexillifer. Lineage (NCBI taxonomy): Eukaryota > Metazoa > Chordata > Mammalia > Artiodactyla > Lipotidae > Lipotes > Lipotes vexillifer. The sequence continues at coordinate 26,704 of NW_006771098.1, forward strand.
TGGGAGAGTTAAGTATATAAATAAAGGTAACATAAAACAATAAAAGACACTGTTACAGAGTTATAAAAAAGGACTCTGGGAAATATAGAAGACTAACATGGAAAATATGGGTGACTTTGCACAATGTTTTGATGGCTCATAGGATACAGCTGGGCAATGAAGAAGAGCATAATCTGAATAAAGGGCGTGACGTATAGTACAGGGTAATGAGAGTCTTTTTTTTTTCATTTCTCTCTAATACTGTATGACTGAGCGAGCCAATTCAAAAGAGATGTGCTCCATAGGTTAGAGATTTCTGTCTGCTGTATTCACTAGTATTCACTGTATTCACTGTGTACCCCTAGTACCTGGAACAATATTGGGCACATGGTAGATTCACAGTGTTTCTTTGTAGAGTGAATTAATGGACTTCTTATTATAAAAAAGAGGGTTTTGCCAAATGAATTTAAAGTCTGAAGTTCCATTATCCTAAATTACAATGAGTATGCTTTGAATTGTCAGGAAGAACCTCAGTAATTAGACCAACCTCAGAACAAAGTGGCTATTCGAGGAAGTGGTTATCTCCCCATCCAACAAGGCTTTCACTGTTTACAGATCTACATGACCCCTTTCCAAGACACTGTACAAAGTATTTCTGAATTTGATCAGGAGTTATGCTAATGCCTGTCTTGAATCTGGTGCTGCAAAGATGACTTAAAAAAAAAAAAATCCATGTGGTCCTCTCAGAAGCCATACAGTACATAAAAGAAATCTAACCTTTTGCCAGCTTTGCGCCGCCTTTGGATATATCCTTGTTTTAGGTGGTGTTGTTGTCAAATGCATTTACCTGAATCCAGTCTATCTTTTATGGTCACATAAATAATTAAATTACAACTCAGAAGAGAAACTCAGAAAAAGTATTTAAAAACTACAGGCATGGCGGCTTCCCTGGTGGCGCAGTGGCTGAGAGTCCGCCTGCCGATGCAGGGGACATGGGTTCGTGCCCCGGTCTGGGAGGAGCCCACATGCCGCGGAGCGGCTGGGCCCGTGAGCCGTGGCCGCTGAGCCTGCGCGTCCGGAGCCTGTGCGCCGCAACGGGAGAGGCCACAACAGTGAGAGGCCCGCGTACACCAAATATTCTCAAGAGCTAAGGAATATATCAAAAAAAAAAAAAAAAGTGAAAAAGAAGGACAACTTTCACTTTGTGGAAATTAGATACGCTATTGTTAGGCAGTGTGTACATAACTTCATTGGCAGATAGTACTTATTACAGGACCTCAAAGACACTTTATATTTTTAACTCAACAACCTTTCATACCAGCTGAGCTTGCTCAACCCACCCCACTGTTGGAGTGCCATTTGATCACCAAGGAAGATTCACAGGACCAGGTCATGACTCTGATGCAGGAGCCCCCTGCACTGACCATCTGCTAAAGGATGGACAGTTTTACATGGATTATTTTTACTTAGAGCTTTTGGTTCTCATTTCATCCAATGCTTACAAGTTCCCTTAGTATCAGACTCTAATCCGAATATTTGTACAGCTTTCCACTGTCCTGTTCCTTGAGGGTCTTATGGCAGAGAAAACTTTAAGCTGTTGCATACTCTTTATTTCCCCTGGAATTCACCCCTACCAGGTAACCTAAACAGGATAATGTATGAACTTTTGGCTTTCCCCCTTAAACCCTAAGCTAGAGCCAATCCAATCACGTTTTACTTCCTTTCCTCTTCTGGAAGGATGCATCATAGTTTATTGGTAATAAGCATGGGCTCCAGAAACAGACTTATGTTCCAATCCTAATGCATAATACCGGCTTCATGACCTTGGGTGTATTACCATTTTAAGCATCAGTTTTCTCATCTGTACAGTGAGGAGAATAGTACTTGCTTCATAGTTATAATGAATAATTGAGATCATGTGCAATAAGCATAAAGCACCATGTCTGACTTATATATTAAGTACATTATAAGTGACAGTAACTTTTATGCAGGACAGTCCATTCCTCACCTCAGTTATAACCTCAGTTATATCATACCAGCTGCTGGATAGGATAGAGCAAAAGGCCTCCATCCTACTTTATGTTTGATCTATTTAATTTTTCTTCTAAAGATTTCATTTCCAGTCTTTCAAAAGGATATAGGAAGTTCCCATATATAGCAGCCTCATTATTCAATTTTTCTTCCCATATGTTTTTGATGCCAGGACATCCACATGAAATTAGAGCAAAGAGGGAGGCTTTGTGATCAACACCGTTTCCCTTCAAAATGCTTATTCTTATCGAAAAACTTGTTTCTAGACCATGCAGCCATCAATGTGAAAGATTTTGAGTTACAACTTTACATTAAAACAGAGCTTAGGAAAAATAAAATAAACATTATATACAATGTTCTTTAACTGAAGATACCCAGTTAACCTGTCATTCTAGGAGGAGGTTATGTTTCTGAGAACTACTCAGTAGTCTCAGGCAACAGATGCCTAGAATATTATTCTGTTGCCACTGCATAGGGCGAGAAGAGAAGAATGGCTGATGGGTCCCTGGGGCTATTCAGTGATACTGTGCATTGCCAGAAATAGGACACACAGGGGACAGTGACATAGTGAATATCTTTATACCAGAGACATGCTAGTTATTCCTGTGCTATGGAAAGAGAGTAGAAGGAATCTGAATCTTCCATCTGGATCTCCAGGTGATACCATTGCCAGCTGCTGCAAACAGGTTGGTTGAGCAATGTGCTATCCCAGAATTCCACACTAGTGAGCCCATGTAGTCATTTATTCATTCAGCAAATATTTGCTGAGTGCCAGCACTTTACCAGGTGCAAAGAATACATTGACAATCAAGGCAAAAGGAATCCTTGCCTTCAAGGATGTTCTTTATCAGAAGACAGATAAAATGAGGAGAGTTGCTATAAAACTCAACAGGGAGATTTGATTTAGGCAGGGAAGTTGGGACCAGGGACCTCCCACTCCTCTCATTCCCATCTTCTCCCTGCCCCCCTCACCCCTCACTCATGTCTCTTTGACCTACAGAATGCCTGCCTGAAGGGTGAGTTGCAGGGGGATCTGAGCATGCTCCAAACCTCTGGTTTCTCTCTTTTGAATAAAGAGCCTCAAGGGATTGTGCACGGCAGGATCTTCATTTCCCCAAGAAGACAGTTCAGCAGAGGGACTCTGGCCCTGCAGGGGGAAAGCTAGAAATGGTGAAGGGTTGGTTTAATTCAGACTTCAGTATTAGAGCTAAACCACATTCTCCAATCAGATTTATGGATCTAAAAATGAGCTGATATTTTGATAACCATCTGTCTGTCCTGAGCCTAATTTCTCAATGGATTCTAAACTTGGAAGAGAAAATAAACATGCTGTTTACTGATGTCCCTTATACCCCATCATCTTATAGCATTTGCCAGATATCTGAGGAGTAGATGCAAGAAACTGGCATTTAAGAACCAAATTAATCTACTGGCAAAAAGAGAGGTTGAGGTTTTTGGCTTAAACCAAGGAGGTATTGAAATATTTTGCCAGTGCTAAAGCTAGGAAGTTTATCTGTGTGGGACTTTGCCTTTGGTTACTGAAGACGGTGACACTTGGGGTATTGCAATAACCAGAGACCTTTATGACTGAACTTGATGTGATTTAAGAAGACACATAGGGGGCTTCCCTGGTGGCGCAGTGGTTGAGAGTCCGCCTGCCGATGCAAGGGACACGGGTTCGTGCCCCGGTCCGCGAAGATCCCATATGCCGCGGAGCAGCTGGGCCCGTGAGCCATGGCCGCTGACCTTGCGCGTCCGGAGCCTGTGCTCCCCAATGGGAGAGGCCACAACTGTGTGAGGCCCGCGTACAGCAAAAAAAAAAAAAAAAAAAAAAAAAAATGAAGAGATCGTATGAACAGAGCCAATAATGTTTCACTCATTTTCAATTTATCAAGTTCACTAGTTTTTAAGGTAGCTACAGAAACAGAAGGCCCAACAAGAAAACACCAGAGACTCCTGCTAACTGTCCCTTGATAAACATAACTCATCGAAAATATGTGTGAATAGATGACATTTAAAAAGGCAAAATCTTGACTATTCTTAGCTGACAAATTCTTTGGAAGCTTCTTAAAGGAATAAGCTGGCAATGCTCTCACATTTCAATTTTAAAATGAAAGGAATCTCTGAACTTTCCTTCTTTAGCAACAAACTCCCTTAACCCCTTGCCCGGGCCCCATAAAGAAAAAAAAAAAAAAAAAAAAAAAAGACACATAGGGATCAGATCATAGAGGAAAGAGAGTATATGTGTCTTACCTAAACCTCATATTAAGATAGGCAGTACTTCAGTACACTGGCTTTTTTAGGTCTTGCTGGGCAGAATTATTTTTTTCCCTGCATTTACTGAATTTCTTAATGAAGACTACAGACTAAATCTTTAAACTCTAAAGACAGCTAATCTCAGTGACAGCTACCGAACACTGGTATGTGTTTTGTGCCAGGCATAGGGAAGAAATGCAAGGTTATATACTCGCAATTCTGTTTTTCTCTATGTAGATCAAGGTTTAGTACTAAGAGGGGAATGAATCATGGCTAAACCCTAGGATTCATGTAGGTTATCTTTAGGCTCCTGGGTCATCTTCCCTACTAATAGGTTGTCTCTGCTTAGTACTCTGATTTATTGGTTACCTAAGCCTTGACCACGATTTTTAGATTACAGAGATTCATACCTTGGTATTGATCACAGAAGCATGTTAGTGTTTATTAATTAACAATTAATTAACACTCTGAAAGGAATGGAGAATCTGGCTTCTCCTTGGATTGACATAGAAACTCCATGAATTTTTCCCAAACTCATGAGTTAAGAAAGAACGTACCTACATAAATACAATGGAATATTACTCAGCCATAAAAAGGAATGAAATTGTGTCATTTGCAGAGACATGGATGGACCTAGAGACTGTCATACAGAGTGAAGTAAGTCAGAAAGAGAAAAACAAATATCGTATATTAACACATACATGTGGAATCTAGAAAAATGGTTGATCTTATTTGCAAAGCAGAAATAGAGACACAGACGTAGGGAACAGACATATGGATACCAAGAGGGGAAGGGGAGGGTGGGATGAAATGGGAAATTGGGTTTCACACATATACAGTACTATGTATAAAATAGGTAACTAATGAGAACCTATTGTATATCACAGGGAACTCTACTCAGTGCTCTGTGGTGACCTAAATGGGAAGGAAATCCAAAAAAGAGGGAATATATGTGTATGTATGGATGATTCACTTTGCTGTACAGCAGAAACTGACACAGCAGTATAAAGCAACTATACACCAATAAAATAAAATAAAATAAAATAAGAAAGAAAGTACCTAGGGCTCCCCCGGTGGCGCAGTGGTTGAGAGTCCGCCTGCCGATGCAAGGGACACGGGTTCGTGCCCCGGTCCGGGAAGATCCCACATGCCGCAGAGCGGCTAGGCCCGTGAGCCATGGCCGCTGAGCTTGTGCGTCCAGAGCCTGTGCTCTGCAACGGGAGAGGCCACAACAGTGAGAGGCCCGCGTAGCGCAAAAAAAAAAAAAAAAAAAAAAAAAGAAAGTACCTAGATTACTCAGCTTTTAGAAGTTAAACTTGCTGAACAAATCAGAAAGGGAAAGATAATTTTAAAATATGCTTATTTCTTACCATCAGAATAGTAACAGTGACAAGAAATAAAATTCAAAAAGATCAAAACGAATTAAAGAACATGATCGCTATTTCTAGATCAATAAGGATGATGAAGAGCAGAGGATAGAAAAAGAGAGTTGAGTTTTTAGAAGATCAGGGTTATTTCTCTAAAGGAGCCTGGAAAGGCAAGGTGCTGAGAAGCAGGTGGCAGGTGTTTTGGTTCTCCCTAGGCCCATGTAGCTCAGGTTCAGAAGCATCAATAATATTTACAATGTGGGAAACTATATGGTGATTCTCGGGTATAAACAAATATAGAAAAGAGGCTTCAAGTGCCAAAGAACTTTCACAAGTAGCAGTGGCAATGATCACTATGACAGAAGACAAAGACTTCTCACAAAAAAAAGGGTGGAGCCTATGTCACTCGACAAAACACACAACACAGCCCTGAATGCTAGAGGGTTAAAGGGAAAGCAGAAAGAAGAGATTTTGCATATGCCAAATGGGGAAGAATGGCATGTCTAGTAAGATCTCGTGACTGAAGCTGCCACTTGTGCTCAGTTATAATGTCTTTTAAAGAAGGCAGGGATGTCTCAAGTGCCATTCTCTGAGACTTCAGATGGTGTATATGTAGATTAGATCCTTCCCCCCTGCTCTCCCCTTACAGACGACAAACATAGCATTACAATTAAACTTATGGGAGATTTTTCTCATAAGAGCTTAATTTCACAGTCTGTAGCCTTCAGATTACTGACATGAATTAACAGGCATCCTGGTAAATCGCTAAAACCAAGACTTCCCTGTATCTCTCCTCTTTTCCTCAGCTACTACGTTTCTGCTTTCATTTCTGGCAACAACGTGGGTCTGGACTGCACAGAGTATAGGGTTCTGGGAAGAGTATTTCTGTAGAGGCTGGAGACTGACTAGAATTTTTAAATTTTGCAGTGTGGGGTTGATGCTGTGATATTCTTTTATGTCCAAACATTAGAAAAAACATGGCACGTAAGCGGTTTTAAGTTGGATTAATTCCACATTGACATGGTTTAGAAACTATACTTTTTAGTGGAAGCAGTCTACTCAGTCCCAACTCTACCCAACAATAGCATCAGAGATCTCTCGGAGTCAGACTGAGCAGAATAAGAAATTGGGTGATTGTGATGAAACAATTTTACATTCTATTTGGTCTTGTAAAGAAAAAGGAATATAACCTTTGGACCTCCTTTTGTATCCATGTTCTTCATAATCAGAGATGGTTTTTATTCAAATTTAGGACTTCTTTAGGATTGTTTTTAGAAAACATGTCTATTTGTAAATCAGAAGCAGAAACTAAAGGATGGATTTTCTACCCAGGATTCAGAAATTAGTTCCATCTGGCCCATTTCAAAGCCTTTTGGAGGCAAAAGCTAAATTGCCCACCAGTTGCCTGGCAGGACTTAAAAGGATGAGTGTCAAAAAAAAAAAAGTATGAGTGTCTGATATTGTGAGGTGGCCTCAGGAAGGTAACAGCATTACCATCCTAATCTCTTCCCACTAGTAAACCGGCTACACCAATAGTTGACCATAGACTTAATGAATAAACTGAGTGGGTTAAAGAAGTAAAAAGCTGGGGACATTGGAGACAGATACTTATTCCATATTCCTAATTTTTCAAAGGAAAGGGGAATGGAGAAAGGAGAGAATTTCTACTCAACTTCCTGGGGAAGAAAGTTTTAGATGGAAGGCTCTGAGTTTCCCTCTAGCCCCAAGGGAGGAAGAGTGACTTGTCTGACACAACAGTTTGGAAGAAGAGACTCCGTTCAGTCCTTCTGTTTTTCCTCTGCTTTGGGAGCAACACTCTGGCCTGCTCTTTACAACCCCTGAAATTGGGGGATTAAGTCCAATTCAGGGAGAGTTGTAGAAGTCCATCTGGCTGCAAATTTATAATTATATTCATCAGTCAGTTTTGCTTTCTCTCTGTCTTCTGCATCTTATTTCTCAGTTGGCTCTTAAGAGATCGAGGAAGGGTTTTTATTTATTGCCTCCACTGAAACCCTAACAAGGGCAAGACTATACAATATTGGCTTTCCTGGTGAACCTTTTAAAGATTTGAACAAATATAAGTTGTTGGGCTGGGCAAAGAAATAGTGATGGTGGAGTGGAGATTTCTAGGCTAAAGAGAATACCTGTGCAAAGGCATGGCACTGATAGAGCAAATAACTTAGTTAATAAACAAATAAATCCAATATGATCAGAGCAAAAAAAGTAGCAAGTAAGCAGATCTACGTACTAAGGAAACTTTGTGTAGAGCTTGGCTATGGAGTTGAGATTTTTGCCCTAAGGTAGGTTTGCCAGATTAAGTAAATAAAATTATAAGGACTCCAGGGCTTCCCTGGTGGCGCAGTGGTTGAGAGTCCGCCTGCTGATGCAGGGGACACGGGTTCGTGCCCCGGTCTGAGAGGAGCCCACATGCCGCGGAGCGGCTGGGCCCGTGAGCCATGGCAGAGGATCCCACATGCCGCGGAGCGGCTGGGCCCGTGAGCCATGGCCGCTGGGCCTGCGTGTCCGGAGCCTGTGCTCCGCAACGGGAGAGGCCACAACAGTGAGAGGCCCTCGTACCACAAAAAAAAAAATTATAAGACTCCAGTTTAATTTGAATTTCAGATAAAAAAACAAATATTTTTTAGTACAGGTATGTCTCATGCAACATTTGCAATACATGCAGTATGCTTACACTAAAAACTATTCTTTGTTTATCTGAAATTCAAATTTAACTAAGGGTCCTCTATTTTATCTCGCAACTCTATCCTTATGGAAATGGCAAATCACTGAAGTCTTGAAAACATTCAAGTGATCAGAAATCAGAGAGAAAGAAAACTAGTCATGCAGCAAAAGGCAAACGTCTCTTTCCAAATGTTCTCAATTTTCTTTAGGGCCCCTTCCAACATGGCCTCACCATAAAACCTATAATAATGATAGCCTGTTATATTCTATGACTCATGATAATACTGTAAATACAGGTTGATAAAGATAAATTACAGTCTCAGTAATATGGCAAACGAGGCTGACTTGTAACAAAAATGGAGTCTGGATTCTATCTGTTAACCGTTCATGCTCCGTAGAGAAAAAGCAATACACAAAAGTGACTGACGAATGTAGCAATTTCACTTGTGAAACTGGGCACACTCATTTTGCCTCCATTGAAATCTAGGTTCTACACCTCCCTAATCTACAAGGGCTGTGTTTATTGTGCCTGACCTTTTCAGAAAGCAGTAACTTCTGCTGAGTTCGTGGCCACCTCAATCTGATTCACAGCAAGGCTTTTTTTTTTTTTTTTTGCGATATGTGGGCCTCTCACTGTCGGGGCCCCTCCCGTTGCCGGGCGCGCAAGCTCAGCGGCCACGGCTCACGGGCCCAGCCGCTACGCGGCACGTGGGATCCTCCCAGACCGGGGCACGAACCCGCATCCCCTGCATCGGCAGGCGGACTCCCAACCACTGCGCCACCAGGGAGGCCCCTCCCAGCAAGGTTTTTTAAATGGACTGACGCTGCGATTACTCAAACATGATCCATCAGAACAGCACCCTGAGCTACCTGCAGAAGAAATGGGCACAATACCAGTAAACAGAAACCATTCTCCTGATGTAATATCCATTTTCTAAACACGAATCCTCTTTTGTAATTGACTTCACTTGTTTCCTAAATACCTCTATGCCCCTTCTTTGTAACCTTTTCCCTAGGAGTTCTCTCATATGGCAGTTGTTAGAATTCTAATTGCACCTCTCTGGGACAGAGTAATGGTCAGATTGGAACGAGTTGTTCTCACCTACTGATGGGTCAGTTTGTGGGCTTGTAACTGTATGAGTACATGCATCACCAGGAAACCAGTCTCTCCACAGGAGGTCAGTAAGTGGTAGGAGCAGTATTAAAATGGCAAAGAAAAGAAAAGGCCAAAACGTTTGAAAAAGCACGGACATTTTTTCTACAAGGCCAGGTATGTGGCTACAATACATGGTAGGTACTTTAAAACACCTCCCTACCCCAGAAATGTAACACATGTTATTGCTAACCTTCAGTATGTCCATCCAGTCCTAGTGTCAATGTTACAAAAGTGAAACTGAAGTATAGGAAACCCAAGCCTGAGTACATGGCTGGAATTACTAGATTTCTGGGCAAGCCAAGACCATACTAAGTGAAATAGAGTTCAGCTAATAAATATCCATTCAGGCTAACATTTGATGAATGCTTACCATGTGCCAGGAACTGTCATCAGCACTTTAATAATAACTATTTAATACTACAGTCCTACAAGGTAGGTCTTATTATTTTTACCATTATACAAGTGAGAGAATTGAAACACATGAACACAAATTTTTAGCCAAGCTTACACAGCTCAAGAGTGATAGATCAAAGATATAATCCAGGCAATTCGACTGTAAAGTTGTACTTTGAACCACTATACTATTCTTATTCTGAGGATGGAGCACCTAACAGCGGAGGATCCTTGTGTGCTCTACAAAATACGAATGGAGATTAGCTTACATTGCTTTGTCTTGGTGATAAGTTCAAGTCTAACAGTTTTCTCAATTTCCCTTTGCAGTTCCATGATTCTAGGTGACTTTACAAGGATTTATGTTACATTTAAAAAACAGTATGTGTGGTTGTGAACAATACTTGCTCAAAGCAACAATCAGTTCTGTGCTTTGATTGAATCTATATCCATTCACTCTTTTATTCAAAAGTCATGCATGGAGGGCTTCCCTGGTGGCGCAGTGGTTGAGAGTCCTCCTGCCGATGCAGGGGACACGGGTTCGTGCCCCGGTCTGGGAAGATCCCACATGCCGCGGAGTAGCTGGGCCGGTGAGCCATGGCCACTGGGCCTGCGCGTCCGGAGCCTATGCTCTGCAATGGGAGAGGCCACAGCAGTGAGAGGCCCGCGTACCGAATAAAAAAAAAAAAAAAAAAAAAAAAGTCATGCATGGAGTGCCTAGTGGCTGAGGGGCACTAAATTTGGTTATCAAGACATTGTTCCTGATCAGAAGAATTGCACATCCTATAGGAATATATAGGCATACAAGGAGAATATATGGGAATATATAGTCATGCAAGGAGACAATTAGAATGGTAATCACATTGCTTGTTTACTAATTGTAGGCTAGGCCAATGCTCTAGAGAATATGTAATTCAGTGTCTTAAAGACTCCCAGCCTTGCTCTTTTCCTTAACTGCTCACTTGGGACCTTTCCACCTCTTGCAAAATACCCCCAAAGATTTCTAGAAATACCCAGTGGATGCTTCTTCTGGTACATGAAGTGATCCATTAGCTACAGAGACTTTACAGTAGACGCACTGATTAGGAGAGTCACCCGAGGAGAGAAGGAACACCATCTTCTTATTAAATTGCTAATGGGAACTTCACTAGGGCCACTGTTGACAGTGGCCCTAAGCCACTCCTCTCCCTTGGACCATGTTGGGGTGGGGAGATTGCCCGTGCTCTGATTCTGAGTTACTTAATAGGGTTTAGTTAGTAGGGCATTCTGTAGCCCAGTGGTACTCAAGGTCTCAGAGACTCTCAGAAAAGCAGTATCCCCAGCTGTGACTCTTCCTTCTCTAAAAGAGCCAACATATCCAAAGGACTAGGCAGGAACACATGCTTCATTATTTTCCATTTTTGTTTCTGTCTCTTAAGAGCTTGAAACAAACAGATAAAACACAACAGAGCAAATCTTTCCCTGTCCTTTAGCCAAAACACATAAAAAGTCTCATGCAAAATATTCATGCAAATTGTGGCCACCAGCCCACTAATAATGTGCACAGCCTGATTTAGTTTGGACTCAAATAGGACACCCTGCTACACACAGGACATGGTAAATGATATGAGACATGAACAGAGTTTGAGGCATGTAGAAAATCACTCTGTCTGGAAGCTCCGGAAATCTTTTTCGAAGCAGTGACCCTTGGGCTCAATCTTGAAAAATGAGTAGCAATTTATTGTTCAACGAAGAGACACTATGGCATGTTAGGCAGAGGAAATCGGATACAAATGTCTGGGTGTACGGAAGAGCTTGGAATTCTGGGATGAGTGGGAAGTATAATGTGCTTGGGGCACAAGTTGTGCATTAGGCTGCCCCTGTGGGGATGCAGTTTGGGGAAGTGAGGCTAGAAATAAAGGATGAGATCAAATTCAGAGTAGCCACTATACTGGGCTATTTTCAGTCAAAATTTTTCTAAGTGGATCTCAGTGTAGGGGAGGAAAACAATCATTTTCCTCTCTACCTATCTTAGGTTCCTTGGCTGGGGTCCTATAAATTAGACTAACAAAGGACAGATGACAAAGAGGAAAACAAACAGAAGTGTATTAGCATGTGCATCACAGGCATACACAGGGGGGCACTCGGAGATGAGTAACTCACAGGGGTGGGTAGAACTTGAGTTTGTATAGCATCTTAACAAAATAATAATAAATTTTAGAGAAGTGACAAGACAAAGGAAAAGGGCTTGTAGCTTCTAGGGGCAGCAAATGTGGAAAGGCAAATATATGGAAAAACTAATGGTAGATAAGGGCTAGTTTGAGCAAGGTTTGTTATGTTGGTTCCTTTAGTGTCTTCTCTGGGCTGTTAAGGGTTTAGACTTGTCTCCAATGATTAACTTTTGTCCTTCCTTATTCAGAGGAGAGAGGGGACACCTTTACAAATTTATGTCCTACTTTTAGGCAAATATGGGGAGGGCAAAGAGCTTTTCTCATATTTGCTTATTGTCAAGTGACTTTAGCTAACAGTCTCTACTGCTCCAATTGCTCTCACATAAAATTTCTCCTTTGATCGTCAAAATAATTTCATGGAGTTGGCAATGCAAAGGCATTATTCCCATTTTATAGATTTGGAGATTGTACCCCAAATGATGAAATGGCTTGCTCAACATATTCAGCTCTCTGGAACCCTGCATTTTGTCATCCAGAGAAATTCACTTGTGTCCTGGATTCCCAGCACTACCATAGTAGTGTAACAATAGGATTTATAACATTGGAGTGGTGAGGGCATTGGCATGAAAAAGGGTGGCTTCATATCTTTACTCTGGTCCTTACTATCTCTCAGAGTTGCTGTGTGCATTAAATGAGAGACTGTATATGAACAGCACCATACGTGGTACTTAATAAAAACTAAACATATCATTGCCTAAAATCATTATAATCATTTTTATGAAGTAACAGTGGATAATGGGAAATATTGTATGCAAATGAAGGGACATGTAGATTCAGGTATTTATTCTGATTTCCTGCTCTGACCCTCAAATTCAGATTCCCAGAAAACAAATTTTTACTTCCATCCATTTGTGCTTGCATTTAAAGAGTTCAGTTAAGTCTGATTGGCTGCTATTAATGCCAGAATGCTGGTTGAGCTTGGTTGCTTTATAGTCTCTCACAGCTTTGTAAAATTAGGGAAAAGAATCCCTGAACTGTCATCGTGGGGGCCATGTTTATGAATTATTACATGTGTTGCTGGACCACTGTGAGCACTCAAATTTATTTTTATGATCATTCTCACTTTTGTGTAACTCAAGGTCATTTATTTGGCCAGCTAATGACTGTAGTAAAATTATGAGGAAATGGTCTAACATCACTATTCCAACAAAATGACTCATTGATATTTAATGTAATATTAACATTGCCTTAGAAAATCTCTAAGACATGCTTTAAACATATATATCCATATTCTCCCCTGAGAGAGAATTTTACTGTTTATTTAATGAGTCAGTTAAGCTGAAACAAGGCACTATATTCTTTTTTTTTTCTTTGTATAGAAATAGTCATGTAACTTGACCTTCTGTCACCAAAAGTAAATGTATTAAGAAAATCAGTAGTAAACATTTTCCAGTGTAAATTTCAGCTTCATCCTTGCTTGCTGTCTGCAAGGGACTGTTGCTGTGGGAGCTTATGTCTTAAAGATTTCCCTACCTTTGACACCTTGGGTAACTTCAATAGCAGGAGCTTTGAGAATCTAAATTACTCACCTCTACTGTGCATTTACTGCTGTCATTCAGTTGAATGAAATTAAACTTGCCACTTGTACCATCACACAGAAGAAAATTATAGAACTTTTTAAAAAATGTTATTTCATTTAATTAAGGAGCAAATAGAATTCTGTTCTACTTCAATTCTTTGGTATAAAAAAAAATACAACATTGAAGAAAAGGGAAAGCATTAAGTTTCTATGAGAAGTTCAGTAAGTGAAATCAAAATCACAACTGGGCATTACTTTTAGATGCTATTTATGCAACTGTTCTTTCCACTACATTTATCAGAAAGTCTCACCAATGCCTAAAATTCTACCACTCCTACTTCCTTGTTAATTTTGTCCTTGGTATTTTTTTTTCGGAGGTGGGGGGGGGTTCCTCTGGAAATTACTTTTATTTCTGTAGAGAAGTTTGATTAATTCCTAACATGGAGAAAACAATAAGGAAGCCTGGGGAAGATCTTTTTCTTGGTTCTCACACTTCATTTTGTACTCGTTTTTTAAAATGCATAGATTTCACATGAAAATTGTGATTAGTAGATTGTCTTGAAAAGTCAGAAAATCTGGCCACAGTAAGCCTATGTTTCAGCGTGACAAACATCAGTGGGAGCTGAGCAGCAGCTGCCTCCTTTACATGGGATACGTGAACTCCAGCTGGCCACAGTCCACACCAGTCTCTATTGCCTCTCCACTCAATCAGCCTGCTTTACTCGGTTAAATTACTGGCATGACTCTGAAGATATTTGTAATTATATAGCTACTGATTTTTCCATCTAGATTTTGATTGATAGATATTACTATTACTATTATTTTATTAGTATTACTATTTTTTAACAACAAAAGAATGCCTACCAGGGAGGTAGGCAGACTCAAAGTCTATCTCTGATGACTTTAAAATTTTTTCTAGGATATGGGTGACCTTAGCCATTTCTCATAGGTAATTTTCTCATTTTAAAACTGGAGATAGTAATTCCTATCTTTTTTAGTTTTATGATAATTAATAAGATGATGCATATAAAACATAATTCCTAAAGCAGAGTAGGTGTGCAATAAATGTTAGCTACAGTGTTCTATGATATAACAAAATAAATGTGGTTTTAAAAATTGACTCTGCATTCCTATCACTCCATTCCCTATAAAAGATGCCCTGTATCAGGATCTTTGATTTTCAGTTGCATTTCCCCCTTGAGTGGTCTGGGATAATTGCCAATGGACATGCTGCCTCTGTCATTCTGGGTGAATCTTTTGGTCATGAGCTTTGAGCAGGATAATGAATGAATTAGGAAAGCTGAAGCAAACATGTGGGTGGATATCCCTTGTCAGAGCTTTGATTTAGATTCCTTGAAGAACAACAGAAATGTTCATTATATTTTCATTCCTTTCAAAATGCAAAGAATAGCAGAGCTTCAAAAACAGGACAGTAACGCACTACCCTAGAGGAAGTCGTTTGAACAAATTTAAAAGCAGCCTCTAAGAATCAGGGCATAGATGCTTTCCTCATTATTTCTCCTGCACATTATTTGGCACCATTATCTGTTTTGATCCCTTTCTACAGATTTTCCAAAGTTAATGTGATGCAAATGCGATTCTTGGATCCAGTAAAGGGTCTGCAGCTCACGCTCATGTAGAACACAGTAGGTCATTAAACAGATTCCTGATTTACTGCCTTTAATTTCTTCTTCAGGGGCAGCAACAGAAGCTTGTGGGTGGAGGTGGAGGATCTCTAATTACAATCATGGATAGAGAAATGGTTTCTTCTGACATTTTTCTTTCAGAGAGACTAAGCAAAACTGTGGTACAGTTTAACAGTACTCTCCTTAACTCACTGCAGGTTGCCATGGAAACAGGAATCTCGCATCAACATGAAAGGCATTTAGGGAATCTGTTAGGCTTTAATATTAGCATGATCTAAGCCTTCTTGCTCACCACTAACAAGTCTAGCATCTCTTTAGAGTATCATTAATACTCATTAAATCTCTCTTCACGTGGTTTGGGGGATCTTCATATAGCATTTGAGGTCATTTTTGGGAGTGACCAACTCATCAGAGAATATGCATTTTGTAGAACTACACTTAGCTCATCTAGCACATGAAATAAGACTCACTCTACTTACACTGCTATTTTCACATGATCCAGATTTAGATTTTAATAGAGAAGAACATGATTGCAATGGCAATTAAAGAAATCTGCTAATATTTAGGAAGTTTGCTTATAATAAAGAAGAACCAAATGGGAATTTTTGTTCTATAAAACAAGTTTAATAGAAACAGGCCCTTTGATTACTTGTGCTAGGTAACTTTCAGGTTAGCTCCCATGTGTAAGTTTAGTTTTGCCAAATATATATTTTTAGTGTTTGTTTCTGAGGACAGTTTACTTTGGAATCTTAAAACACTAAAAGGTACGTTGCTGGCAAAATCACGTGGACTTGTTGTTTTTCTCCCAAGAGCCATAAGAATGTGATTTAAGGGGCTTTCCTGGTGGCCCAGTGGATAAGAATCTGCCTGCCAATGCAGGGGACATGGGTTCAATCCCTAGTCCGGGAAGATCCCACATGCCACGGAGCAACTAAGCCCATGTGCCACAACTACTGAGTCTGTGCTCTAAAGTCCACGAGCCACAACTACTGAAGCTCATGTGCCTAGAGCCCGTGCTCTGCAACAAGAGAAGCCACTGCAATGAGGAGCCTGTGCACCTCAACGAAAAGTAGCCCCTGCTCACCGCAACTAGAGAAAGCACGTGTGCAGCAACAAAAGACCCAACACAGCCAAAAAATAAACACCAACAACAAAAAAGAATATGATTTAAAAGCCACGAATTTGTTTAAGGCAATTATAGCAATGACTAAATTACCATTTTCTTTTATTTCACAAAAGAAGGGAATTTTGGTGGACTTACTGGGGAAAAAATGAGAGATGTTTTTGACTTGTTTCAAACTCTTCCAATTATTTTTATGTGAATTGAAATAAGTCACTGATTCAGCAGTTGGTCTTCTTCTCCACTTGATCTCCTGAAGTGATTCTGTGTCTTCCCACTATTGAAAGGTTCTGAGTGGTTTTTAATGCCTATTCCTGGCATAGTGCAAGCAGCAAGGTTTTGTGATGAATATGTCAGCTTTGGAGTCAGAAAGCCCAAGTTCAATTCTCAGCTCCACTGTTTGCCAACTGGGTGACACTGGGCAAGGTATTTAAACACCATACTTCCATTTCATCATGTGGTTGTTATAAGGTTTAAGTGAGATAATGTATGTGCAGTACTTAGCAGATTTCTGCTATAATATATACATACTAGCATATAATACACATGCAGTGAATTTTAATTATGTCATTATTATATTAATTTTATAGCTTAAATAATCTGGCAGCACTGCTAAGCCAATATTTCGCTTTTTATTAAAACCAAACATCGTAGCAGAAATTAGCTCTCCTTCCTTTCTCTGAGCTTGCTGTTCATCTTCTTGAAAAGTGGATTATACTAATAAAGTATCCAAAAACCAGAGAATAGGTAAGAAATGAAAATAATAAGGCCATCATAAACTGGAAATTTGATTTGTAGGTGGCAAGTTAAACAAAACCAGCCAGCCAGTCATCTGTAGTTGAGAAGAGTTAAAATGTGTCTATCAGTAGTTTAGTTGCTGGCTCATCTAGCTTTTAGACAAGAATTAATTAGTTTGTAATAAACTATTTATCATGAACAGATGCAGAATCTATGATTACTCTCACTTGATGTTTAATTTCTTATATGTTGAGTTGTAAACATGTAAACGAATTATTTCCCTTTCTAAGTCACATGAAATGGAAACAAAGTGAATAGAAAAAATGGATGGAGACAAAAGGTGAACTTAAATAAGGACTTAAATAGTTAGCTCTTAAGAACGTGGCTTAGGTTTGGGGTAGTAGTGGAATTTTTAAAGCTGCACCCCAGAATTAGACAAATGTGAACACCCAGGCATTGCAAGCACTAGAAAAGAGCTTCAGGGGCAGAGATTACCACTAAAAAACTAGTAGCGTGAATGAGAATAGAATGCATGGTCACGGTAGGTAGGCAGCTTCCAAAGACAAAGAAAGGAGAGAACAGCTGAGATGCTTATGTCCAGTAGCTGCTCTGGCCAACTTCAGACTGGAGCACATGCTCTATGGAGGTGGGCAGGTCTGAAAGGAGAGAAGCGGGGAGAGTAAAGTCAAGCCAAGCATTCCCAGTTTCTCATCCCCCAAATCACCAATCAGATGAAAAGAAGTGACTTGAGACAGGAGTGTTACTCCGATCGATGGTCCTCCACGTTGGTGGAGAATAAATACGCTAGTTTGTGAGGGCTGCTGTAACAAAATACCACAGACTGGGTGGCTTAAGCAACAGAAATTTATTTTCTCACAGTTCTGGAGCTAAAAGTCCAAGATCAAAGTGCAGGCAGGTTTGGTTTCTTCTGAGGCCTCTCTCTTTGTCTTGCAGATGGCCCCCTTCTCACTGGCTCTTCACATGGGCTTTCCTCTGTATGCTTGTATCATTGATGTCTCTTTATGTGTCCAAATTCCCTCTTACTGTAAGGCCATCAGTCAGATTGGATTAGGACCCACTCTAATGGCCTCATTTTAATTAATTATCTCTTTAACGGCCCTATCTCCAAATACAGTTACGTGCTGAGATACTGGGGGTCAGGACTGCAACATGAATGATTTGGAGGGAACACAGTTCAGTCCATAACAATGTGCCCGTAACAGCATAGTAATAACTAGAGACTGTGCATCGCGATGAATATTTCTGTAACTTCCTCTTTCCTTTGCTTCTTAGGCAGCTTTTTAGGGAGCTAAGCTGCCTTCACTATGAGGCACAATGAGGGGCAAACCTGCAGCCAGTAGCTTATAGTATCAGTGATGTAGAGAAACAAAATTAGAAATTGCCAAGTCTATCTTAAAAAGACCATTTACTGCCTGGTTTCTTGAAGGACATATTAAATTCCAGCAAATTCAAAATGTTGCGAAGTGGCTAATCATTTCAGAAGTGCCAATAAACATGAAAGGATAGTTAATTTATCTTTTGAAAAACGAAGGATTACATTTTACCAGATTTATTCTGTTATATTTCTATGTGACATGGGGTTCTAAAATCACATTAAAACAATTTCCTCCTGGAGAACAGTTTGTTTTAATAAAGCTAAACACAGAGAGTAAGAATAATGATAAAACCTGTTATCTTTGGAAAAAATAGCTATAAATGAAATGAAATTAAGTGAAACCATAAAGAAAATTCATTTGTTCTTTCATAGCACCTTTCCACGGAGACATTAAGAACTTTACAAATGCTCATTAGGTAGGTTATCTAGTACACTGCACCTTGGAAATTACCTTTGTATTCAAATTGAAAATTTTCAGATCTTGCAACCTGACTACAGAACAAAAAGAAAAACAGAAGTTTCTTCAGAAATTCCCAGATCCACGCCTAGGTGCCTATGTTCTGCTCATCCTTTGAGTATGCCACAGAAATGGGAAAGACTTAGGACCAGGTCTTCCCTAAAACTTCTGGATTTCACTTTAATCGATAGGTAGATAATGGAAAAAAAATGGATTTGGGGGAAAAAAAACTCAGCCCCTATTTTTTTCATTGTGTTTAAATTACTAATATCAATATCAAGAATTAAGATTAATTGAATCCTATACCAGACATAAAACATTTTAAAGTTCATGATTTCAAGCCTCTCTTGAACACAATGACCATGGCAGTCTGCTAAGGGCTGTGGAAATACCAACACATGGAATGAAGCATGGAGTCTAGTCCAAGGGTGCTCACAGTCTAACTGGGAAATTAGACACTAACAACTGTCATGTATAACCATATGTTATACACAGTATTATATATAATAACTGTAGTACTTGTTTATAAAGTCTAGGTTACTTAATGAATAGAAACAGAGGAAGCAAAGACTCACTAAGTTTAGAGAATCTAGGAAAGCTTCTCATAGGAGAAGACATTTAAACTGGGTCTTGAAAGATGTGAAGGATTTTGTAGGAAAATATTTCCCAAAGGTTAAGGCAGAACATAAGAGAACAAAAGAGAAAAATACAGATGAGACATAGTGAGTGGAACACTTGGTGTGAAAAACAGTTGTGAAAATAAGATAATGTAGGACCTTGACTAAGATTTTGAGAAATGGGAGAAATAAAATATGATTTGTTCTCCTGGAAGACAGTTCTGGAAGCATGTGAAGGTAGCATGCACATAGGAAAGCAGGCCGGTGGACAACTTTTCCTATGAGAGTTTACTAGCCAGATTTTCAAGGGCAACCTGAACACGATATACCTTCCTAAGTTAACTTATTGCTCTAAATAGCTAAGAGCTTTGAAGGTGTGGTCACTTTAATGTAATGTTCTCACATAGTCTATCAGTCTATCACCTCCCCCTTGAGGAGCATAATGTAACCTTTTATAAAGAGAGAAATTCTAGTTTGTCTAAACAACACAAAATCTAAATTCTTTCCAGACCACTCCTTTATTGAACACTTTACATGTTTTTACCTTAAGTTTATGGCTCTCGGTTTAGCTATATCCTCCCATTTTTTTCCCGACTGTGAACAAGATCCTACTCAAAAATCAGGTAGTCAATGGTAAGTATGGCTGTTGCCTCCACTTTACAAAATCTCTCTCTATCTTACCTCTGCTATTATTGACATCTCTTATTTCATTGTGCCGTTCATTATATCTTCAGCCCATATGCCATTAAAAGTGCAGCCAAAGGTTGGCTGGAAGCCCATTCTCAGATGTTTTAGAGAACTCAGCAGTGATCTCAATCAGGTTGGGCAGCATCACAATGGGTTTCTCCCCACTTCTTATTTTTATTTTATTTTATTTATTTTTATTATTGTTTTCTTTTGGTACACGGGCCTCTCACTGCTGTGGCCTCTCCCGTCGTGGAGCACAGGCTCCGGACGCACAGGCCTAGCGGCCATGGCTCACAGGCCCAGCTGCTCTGTGGCACGTGGGATCTTCCCAGACCGGGGCATGAACCCGTGTTCCCTGCATCGGCAGGCAGACTCTCAACCACTGCGCCACCAGGGAAGCCCTCTCCCCACTTCTGGGCTAGTGAACCTGGGCCGAGATTTCAGCTTCACCCTAGGGTTTTATTCTTTTGAACAAATTCATGATGTCTGTTGATTAACGTTGCTGAAATAAATTACATTGAAGTACAGGACTTTTTACATGTGTTGCCAAATTGTTCTTAGTTTTCGATTGGTCTTCACTCAATGATAAATTTAAAATGTGGACCTCTGAGTGTATTGTCTCTAGCACAACCAAATGCCTAATTGACACCTCCACTTAGATATATCACTGGTACCTGAAATCTAGCCTGTGTGCAAACACACCTCCAGGGGCTGCCTCCCACAGCTGTCTTCCCCATGTCATTCAATGGGGCCACTATTCACCCAGCTGACCAGGCCTTACACTTAAGTAATGTCCAGGCCCCTTTCTTTTTTCTCATTCTTTAAATGCAATCTGTCACCAAGTCTTGTTAGTGATACTCTCAAAATATATCCCAAATCTAGGTAAGCTCTTTCTACCAGCTTCACTGCTACTTGCCAAGTAAAAATGGCCTGAATTGCTGCATAATTCTTTCAACTAATGTCCCTGCTTTTGCCCTTGTTCCCTACATTCCATTCTCAATCTACCAGAAAGGGAATAAAACTTCTGAACATGTAAATCATATCACATAATTCCTTTGCCCCAAATTCTCCAATACTTTCCTACGACAGTCACAAAAATACCTTACTCCTGTTCACAGCTCACAGCTGAAGCCCATTACCCTTTGGACCACATCTGGGCAAACTGCTTAGAAAGCCTAGAAGGCTGCACCCTCCTTCGGTGCAGGTGGGCCTCAGCCCCACCACTAACCACAGTGAAAGCCTAAGCCAGTCTCCTTCCTTGCACTGTCCTTTAGGTTAACCAGCTCGGGCCACTCACCCTGTTCTTCCAAAAAGTCTGATTATATAAGGAATAAGCCTTTTCATACTCTCTTGGGGTGTGTATGTGTGTGTGGTTATTGGTCTTGACATCCAGAGCAAATTTTCAGGGGGGGGGTCCATCCTTGCTGTGCTACTAGCTAGCTTGCTAGCTATCTGTCATCTATCAATCATCCATCTATCTTCTCTCCTCACCAACTTGGGGTTTTCATACTTGCCTCATGTACTCTTGGTGGTGTGTATACCTTTTGCTCCAATTTATTCACATTTAAAAATTCTAGACGAGGACTCCCTTAACTCGACATATAGGCTTTGAGTTTGGGTCTTTATTCCTTCTCCTAAAAACTTTCTTTATATCATTTATTACCACGTGTTATCACTGACAACGACTCTCTCCTTGACCAAACTCTAGATAGGAACCTCTGAGCCTGACTAGACCCCAACGTTGGCATGTCTTCAAGAACCAGTTTTAGGGGCTTCCCAGGTGGCACAGTGGTTGAGAGTCCACCTGCCGATGCAGGGGACACGGGTTCGTGCCCCAGTCCAGGAAGATCCCACATGCCGCGGAGCGGCTGGGCCCGTGAGCCGTGGCCGCTGAGCCTGCACGTCCGGAGCCTGTGCTCCTCAATGGGAGAGGCCACAATAGTGAGAGGCTTGCGTACCGCAAAAAAAAAAAAAAAAAAAAAAAAAAAAAAAAAAGAACCAGTTTTAGTAAAAATCCTGTCCAATCAGTTTAGCCAGAATCCCCCCTTACCCCTGATGTTTCTCCTTAGTAGTTTTCTACCTACAGACCCCTACCCTGCTCCTTGGCTATAAGTTCCCCTTTTTCCTTGCTGTATTTGGAGTTGAGCCTAATCTCTCCATACTGCAAAACCCCACTGCAATAGTCCCTGTAACTATCAAGACAGTTCTGAATAAAATCTGCCTTTCCATTTTAACAAGTGTCAGAATAAATATTTCTTTAGCACCACTCTTGGATATTTTCAGAAGAGAGAGAGCCTTCTCTCTTATTTATCAACCTGCTTATCATTAAGAACAATTCATCTGCTCTAATGGGAATTTGACCTTCTATTTATCTCTGTCAAATTTTCTGGCTTTTGAGAAATTAATTTTAAGTACTGTCATATTATGGTCAGAAAACACAATGTCTCTCACTTTATTACAATCTCTATTTATATAAACTCTATCAATTTTCTTGGTGATCACTTCACACTTTTGATAATACTGACCAACCTATGAGCACAGATACTGACATCCAGAGTCTCTAATCGTATTCACATACAAGTAATACTTTACTGTGTGGTTTCTCTGATTGCTTTTGTTTATTTTTAAACCTAGACACCTCGATGAATTTACTCCACATTTCCATGCTTTAAGTTGTACACAGAGTAAGTGCTACATTTCCTGGGCAACTTCTCTCTTTTGCATTTATAAGGAGCATATATTCCCAAGTCTTGTCCTCCTCCTTTCTTAATAATAGCTGTAGTTTTCGTCTTGACATTTTTTTTTTTTTTTTTGGCGTTACGCGGGCCTCTCACTGCTGTGGCCTCTCCCGCCGTGGAGCACAGTCTCTGGACGCACAGGCCCAGCGGCCACGGCTCACGGGACCAGCCGCTCCGCGGCACGCAGGGTCCTCCCAGACCGGGGGAGGAACCCGCGGTGATTCAGATGTGCACCCCTGATTGAAAATCCTGTTAGCGGCCAGATTTCACAGTCTATGTTTTAAACCCAACCAAGGTATAATACTTGACCCAATGCATCTTCATCCCCAAACCCACAAGATGTTATATAACTGCCTTGAAACTATATCTGAGCAACAGAGAGATAAATTCACGTTTTTGAGGAGTTACTACAAAAAAAATACATAGAATAAGGACAAATGAAATCCCTTTTGGTAAATTAAAGCCTTTGCAGAAGTCAAAGGAGATAACTTGTTGAGTGTGTATGCAGTATGCTTGCTGCTAAAACTACAAAAATGGCAAAGGATTAATTTCTCCCTTCTAGGATGAGATCCTAATGAAAAGACAAACACAGCTAATAATAATGAAAGACTATGATTCTAAACTCTAAATGGTTTATTGGTATGAGTTTAATTTCATAATCATGATATAGGGGGTATGGGGCTTGGGGTAGGCATAATAATTCTTATTTTACAGAGAAATAAAGAGAAGATGGATTGCTTAAGTCACTTCGTCTTTCTCAGCCACTGTTTTGTTATCTACAAAATGAAGTTAAAATGTCTAATCACAAGGTTTTAAGGGCGATGACATATATTAAAAGCCCTTTAAAAAAAATACAGAGTGTCTCATGAATGTGACAAATCAGGAAACCCAATATTAACAAATCCAGTATAACATAATCATTAGTCATTCAGTAAGCATAAAACACCACACCTAATAGGGTCAAAAGCTTAAAGGCATAAAAGGACAGGAATAAGGGAATGATGGAGAAAACTAACTGGCCACCTCCAGACTCATTACTAACAAACCTCATAATAACCACCTGACTCAGACAACAGGTTACTAGCCAGGTAGCTAGTCAGTTGGACAGCTTTTAGAGTAGGTACTTAGCAAGAGTTCAAACGTTCTCCCACACAAAAATTCTGTTTAAAGAAACCAAAAGTGGAACAAAAGGCAGGCATTATTGTTGTGGAATGTTAAGTGCCTCCGCAGAGGTCATTAAATCACGACTTTAGATTCTAGCCTTCTGGGTAACCTACTAGAACTCTGAAAGATGAATGGAGAAGAGACATATGATGTTAGAAATCGGCAGGTCTTGAGCCTGTCAGTGTATCCCCAGACTGTAAGCTCCTGGAGGGCAACCCAATGCACTATTCATATCACCATCCCCTACATTTAACAATGTGCCTGGAACAATGTGGCAACTCATTAAATATTTTGAATTAAATGAAATGAACTCCCTTTGATATTTAAGAATCTTTAAGACTCAGACAGGAAAAGTGATTTGTCCAATGTTACACCATTAGAGCTGGGATATGAAGTGATCTCCTATGCCCAATGTGTATTCTGTTATGTTTTGTACCGTATTATATTTTTGTTTGTTTGTTTTTTGGTTTTTTTTTTTTTTTGGCGCTACGTGGGCCTCTCACTGTTGTGGCCTCTCCCGTTGCGGAGCACAGGCTCCGGGCGCGCAGGCTCAGCAGCCATGGCTCATGGGCCCAGCCGCTCCGCGGCATGTGGGATCTTCCCGGACCGGGGCACGAACCCATGTCCCCTGCATCGGCAGGCGGACTCTCAACCACTGCGCCACCTGGGAAGCCCCGTCTTGACATTTTGTGTTTTTCTACAACAAACACATAAAATATTACTCCCCTCTTGGTTTGGTGATCAGCACTTGCCTATCAGTCATGGCACACTTGCTATCACATGTCTTCCTTTTCTCCCCGGTTAACCTGTCTTACACTCTGTGACCAATACTTCAGAATTCACTCAGAACAGTTTGCCAGCTGCCCATTTCAATATATTTAAATGATCTCAAGAGATGACATCTATTTGCTATTCAGTATCATTGTCAAGAACCCTTAACATAGTCTCTTATCAAAACATTTTTCTCTTTTTTTCTCCCATCTTTTGTAGTTAGGGACTGAAATCTAAGAGGGGTCTGTCTGCTGGGCTGCTCAGTCCAGGCTTTATGACAGCCTGGATCAGAATCCTGGAACCAGTCTTCTGCTTCATTGGTCTTGAAGCACCATTTTACTGATGCCCTCAGAATTGAGAAAGGTAAAACCTCCCCTAACTGAGCTCACAAGCAAATGAGACATAAAATAGAATGTTCCTCTATTAATAGATAAAACGTGATAAAGCTAACCAAAGATTGGAATATTTATACTGTTCGATTTGCACATTCTGTTCCTCTGAGAACAGCTATATGAGAAACTGTAGTGTTTTTATGTGAACTTGATATGATGGCAAGGCTGTCATAAAGGCTAGTATAATAGACCTACTATATTGTGATGAACCACCTCCACTGGTAAGGACAAGCCTGCCAAGTGGAGACTCAGAGCTTCTGTTGGATGGTTTTCTTCTGTTCTAGTCTGCATGCAGACCTCTTTCTCTCCATTCACATATTCTTTCATGGGACAGTAGCTTCAAAATAATAACTACCTTATATTAAGTGCCTGAAATGCTTCTAATGTTTTAAGATGATAATAATAATAATAATAAACAACACATTAAATACTATACTCCAGGCACTGTTCTATATAACTTGTTTATCCTCATAGCAACCTTATGAAGTAGGTACTTATTACAGTCTCTATTTTTAAAAATATACATAATCTTTACAAAGGAGTGTATAAAATATGAATATTGATAAAACGAACACCTAAGTATCCACCACCCAGCTTAAGAAATAAAAAATGCATCTCCCTCTTTTCCTACATTATCTCAATGGACCAGTATCTTGAATGTGTTGTTAATAACTCCCTTTCTTCTCTCTTGGTTTATTGGTTTGTCTTTTATCTTATTGATTTGTAAGGCTTTTATTTCACTATATCCTGAATATCAGTATTTTATGTTTCATATAAGATGCTGATATCTTCTCCCAGTTTATGGTTTTATTTTCACTCTCTTTACTGTATCTTTTGCAATTAATTTTAATGTAGTCCAATTTATCAATCTCTCTCTTTATAAGTTAAAATTATTTTTTTCTTGTTGAAAAAATCCCTCCCAATCCTGAGGTTGTAATAATATTATTCAATGTCGCTTTCAAAGGATTTGATAGCTTTGCCTGTCACCCCCCCGGAAATGATTTTTATGAATGTTGCGGCAGATAGGTAATTAGTTACATCTTACAGATAAAAAATCTGAGGCAAAAGGGGCTTCCCTGGTGGCGCAGTGGTTGAGAGTCCGCCTGCCGATGCAGGGGACACGGGTTCGTGACCCGGTCCGGGAAGATCCCACATGCCGCGGAGCGGCTGGGCCCATGAGCCATGGCCGCTGAGCCTGCGCGTCCGGAGCCTGTGCTCCGCAACGGGAGAGGCCACAACAGTGAGAGGCCCGTGCACCGCAAAAAAAAAAAAAAAAAAAATCTGAGGCAAGGACATTGTCTTACTCAGGTTTACAGATGTTAAGTTGTAGAGCTAAGATTTGAATCCAGGCAGTCTGATTTTGGAGCCCACACACCTATACTGCCTTTGAGGGCATTACTAGAGAAATTATACAGATGTGGAAACTGAGGCTCAGCGAGGTTACGTGACTTGCCCAAGGTCACACAGTCAGTAAGAGCTACAGATATTATGCAAACTTTAACACTCCTTAGATCAGAATTTGTATATTTTCCTTTTTATGTCCTGTCTTCCTAGGACCACAGGCTGGTCTGTGGATTCTATTCCCACAAACTCTCTGCTCTCTGTTTTATTTTGGGAGTCGTTTTCTTCTCTTCTGGAGAGAGCTGGTTTTACCTGTACTCTTTGTTCTTAACTTGTTTAACCCACAAAGTAAAAATTTATCTCCTGGTCTTGTATTAACCTTATCTCATCTTTTTCTGAATTTATCACATCACCTTATTTCTTAGTCTGAATTTATATGTAATTTTCACCTCTTAGAGCCCCATCTGCTGACCTTCTAATATTCTGCATTCAGATTCTATTTACAGCAGATCATTTTACTTTCAGCTTCACGTTACCTCTTTTTCAGTGATGGCAATTAACACATCAAGGATTTCTTTGACCTTGCTCCTTCCCCTCTCCTTGGGCTCATCTTTTACTGCTCCTTACATTTAATTTTGTTTCATTCTTTCCTTCGTTCATTCAACCAGCGCTCACTCAATTCGACTTCCTAATGTTTAAGGCCCTGTTCTAGATGCTGAAAGAAAAAAATGTTTTCACCCTCATGATGCTTGCATTCTAGTGGGAAGGCAGAAAATAAACGAGTAGATGCATAACGTCAGATGATGTAAAGTGCTATGGGGAAAGGAAAGGAAAGGAAACGAGTGTGGTCAGCTGGAGTTGCTTTATTTTTCTTTTTTTTTTAATTAGTTGATTTACTGGATAGCTATGGGAAAAAAAAAAAAAAAAAAAAAAAAATTGGAAGTATCCTGAGACCTAGATTTGGTTAAGTGCTTTATTTATTTATTTTAAAAAAAAAAAAAAAAACTAACAATTGGCAAGTATCCTGAGACCTAGATTTGGTTAAGTGCTTTATTTATTTATTTTAAGTTTTATTATTTTTAAAGTATTTTTATTCAATTTCACTTACACTTAACTACTTCTCTAGAAGTCAAGGATGATAGCTGACTTCTCCTTGCCATGCCTTGCCAGGGCAGAGATATAGGTAAATCTTTTGATAAAAATGGGCTACTGTTTCTGACTCAAAGATAAATGTTGGCTACTGTTTCTGACCCTTAAAGATGATATACAAATGCTCCTTTTTATGGTTACTTTGAGTTCAAAGGAAGCAGTTAGCTTGTCACTTCTGGATTTTTAGAAGGTCCTTAATTCAGCCTAAATTATCTCAAAGTACAGCCTTTATGCAAACAAACTACTCTTTCTGTTTTGCTGACACATCTTCCTCTGCTCAAAATGTCATTTGTCCTATTGTCACATAATGAAATTCTGCTCATCTTTCAAAGTCCAAATTAGATATCCCCACCCCATTCCCCACCAGGGATACTTCTCTGACCACCTGATGCAGAATCCAAGAGCACATCCAAGCATGTTGCATCACTCTTAGTTCATTATACCTAGTCTTGCAGTGCTTTAGTGTCAAACACATAGAGTCCCCTAGTATACTGCAAGTTCCTTAAGGAATAAAAACAAGACTGATTTTAGGGAATTTCAACTACAATAATATTTCTTATTTAGTACTGTAGTTCTACTACAGCCAGAATTTAATAAGCCTATTGTATAAACTTTTAGAAGTATTTATTGAACTGAATTGAATTACATGATTAGTCAGACCGAATAGTCTTTTCTTCTTTCATGAAATCATTTAGGATCTGCTCTATGCCTTGAACTGTGTCATGAAGTAAAGATAATAACATGAATATAACATCGGTCTTATCTTATAGACTGGTGAGGTAGACAGATGAGATGAAAACATGCAGTGCAGTGGAAATACAGAAACTGGAGAGTCAGCACAACTGCTTAGTTACCAGCTTTGACACTAGCTAGCTGTATGCCTTGGATATGTCTCTAATCTATTGGTGCCTAAACTTTTTCATTTGCAAAGTGAGGGGAGCAAATTCCCACCTTTCAGAGAGACTTTTAGGTGTACAGATAATGCCCAGAGCATAATTATCAATAAGTGGGAGCCATTATTGTCACTGTGGGATGACCTTGCGTATCAGCTAATGTGAGAGCAGCCAGGATTGTTAAACCAATTCAGCCTGGAGGATTAATCCAGATGACTAAATCAATACAGTGGTATGTCCACTCAAACCAGACTTGTTCTTGGGGGCACAACACTGCTTGTAGAAATGACCACTGTCAAGATCACCTCAAATTTCATGTGTAAGAGAACATGAAAGTAGAGGGACTTTCCTGGTGGCGCAGTGGTTAAGAATCCGCCTGCCAGTGCAGGCGACACGGGTTCCAGCCCTGGTCCGGGAAGATCCCACATGCTGCGGAGCAACTAAGCCCGTGCACCATAACTACTGAGCCTGAGCTCTAGAGCCCATGTGCCACAACTACTGAGCCTGCGCTCTAGAGCCCGTGCACCACAACTACTGAGCCTGTGTGCCACAACTACTGAGCCTGCGCTCTAGAGCCCGTGCACCACAACTACTGGGCCTGTGTGCCACAACTACTGAGCCTGCGCTCTAGAGCCCGTGTGCCACAACTACTGAGCCTGTGCTCTAGAGCCTGTGCACTACAACTACTGAGCCTGTGTGCCACAACTTCTGAGCCTGCACTCTAGAGCCTGTGTGCCACAACTACTGGGCCTGTGTGCCACAACTACTGAAGCCCATGTGCCTAGAGCCCGTGTTCTGCAACCAGAGAAGCCACTGCAATTAGAAGCCCACACACCACAATGAAGAGTAGCCTCTGCTCACCACAACTAGAGAAAGCCCGTGTGCAGCATTGAAGACCCAATGCAGCCAAAATTAAAAATATAAATAAATAAATAAATAAATTTATTAAAAAAAGAGAATGGGAAAGTAGGTAACATTTATTGAATGACTGTTATTTGTTACATTCTTATTAGGTGTTTCATATACATTATTTCATTCAATCTTTACAGTAACCACGCTGGTAAGTGGTCATTATTGTTCCCTTAGTATACACATAGAAACTGAGATTTGGAGAAGTTAAATATATGCATTTCTAATATTGTAGTCCAAAATAGCCAATTAAACTTCAAAAACGTGTGTGTGTATGTGTATAATATATAAGACACCATAGTCATTTCACTAGGAAGCATGTTATTAAATAGTGACTGTGAATATCCGCCCTCTTTAACTGCAATTCAGGTGTGTTTATAGAACTATGTCATCCCTTTGCCGAATCGAATGACACATAATGTACTATCTAGCATAACAACTAAAACCTAAGGTGTCCTTTGAAAATTTCCAGTCTACTTTTCAGAATGTAGTAGGCATAGGATTACTGGCAAATAGAAGAGTCATCTTTGCCCTCTCATATAAGCAGACAGCTACTGTACCTCCCAGGTAGTAGAATAGCAGAACACGATCTCTAGATGAAATCATCTGTTTGTTGGGGTCATCACTGTTATTATATAATCTAGGCTGAGTGGATACAAAGACCATAATTAAACATTGTTACGAATTCTCTCTGTGCCTCCAGTGGCACACCAGCGGCTATTCCCTTTGCTTCTTTTTCTTTGAATTACTAGAACACTGTTGGCTGCACTTTGTATTTCATATACCCTGGAATGTAGTCAGGCTCTTGATATTGTAATCCTTTAACTGAGAAAATATTTAGAATTGCTTTTATGAAAGAATATTGCTGTATATTCAAGGCTGAAGTATTAGTGCTCTTCTGCTCTGCCTCTATAATTTTTTAAAAATGTAGATTCATATATATGTATAATATACATATGTATTTATATGTTATATATATAAATAAATGTTTGAAGTGCGTGAGTGTACCCATTGACAATATTCTTTTTAACAAAACAAACAACAAGATAATAAATAATGAGTAGGATTTTTTTAAATTGAGCACAGTGATAAATGTGCCCAGGTCTGCAAATGTGAAGAGCATTCAGCTAGCATTTTTAATATCAAAGATAAAAATGACATGTCAAAGGAATATATTTTTCTGTGATAAAAGGTAGATGACTATTCCAAGTCGGGATCTGTCATAACAGAAGTGGCCTCACAATATGGCATCCTTAGCCCTTGGCAACAAGGACAGTGAGGACAATTAAAGGAGACAGGGCCTGGCTCTGTGAGACTGGCTCTGTCGGCGTGCAAGCCTGGCGTGGTTTGGACAGACCTCACCACTCGGAGCCTGGGGAAGGAAGAGGAAGAGGAACGTCCAGCCTGGACTGTGAATGGCCTGTGAACAGTGCTGGTGGTGGGCAATGAATATCATTCAGTGGATGGTGTTCTCAGGATGATGCAGTGAATCTCACAGTCTTAGACAGGAAGTCAAAGCACCACTAAGGAGAGGAGGACAATAGTCTGGTAAGAGCTAGACAGTTTCAGAGCAGTTCAGGTTATCGGGCAAATGGGGTGGGCAAAGGAACCAACGTACCTACCTTGTCTTCTGGAAATAAAAGTATTAACGTGGTATAGAGGTTGTGGAGCAGAGAATCCTGTGACTCAGAAGCTTCTGGGACTCAACCAAGAGCTTATCCATGGCACACTAGACACTGGGCCCATTGGCTGCATAATGCAGTCCAAAGCCCCTCACATGATAGCAAGAGACCTTCTTATGTAGCCTCTGACTTTGCCATAATTGGCTCGGGAGGGAGGGAGGCAGAGAGGAGCTTGGAAAGGTAAAGTTGGCTGAGATTAGGTTGACCTGAAACTGCAGTCTGTTATTGACCTACCAGATAATACTTGAGAGGCAGGAAAAGGAATGACTGTTGTTCTGCTTTAAGATGAAAGGTATGCCCTTTGCAGCTAATATTTCGAAATTCTTTATTAAGGATTTTCCAATTTGAAAAACAAAATCTTCCTATCCAAATGTCCAACTCAGCATTTTTGGGGACCCATAATTATCTGAAAAAACAATAACGGAATGAATGCAAGAAACAAGATGCCTTAGATTAAAGAACAAAGGCAAAGACAACCCTCATTTCTGTGATGTTTTTCACATAACTGAATGTCCCCAAATGCTTCACAAAGCATTTAATTACATGCTAGCAGCGGAGGAAATGCTGGCATTGCTGTGTGCCAGCTTCAGCCCACGTAACGTGGGGAATGTCAAGTTAACTCCCTAACTGCAAGGAATTTGCAGAAAGCTCGCTCCCAGTTTTTTCTCTTGGAAAGCACGGCTTCTCATTTCTTATCACTTACACATTTCCTGGGGAATGAAGTGGCCTAAATACACTACTTCCTAGCAGGCAGTCACAGGATGGTAGTCAAGACAAGAGGGTAAAAATGGGTGCTATCTGCAACCTAAGAGTCCACAAAGAAACACCTGAACATCTAGGAGTATGTAAGAATGGTGGGCAGGAAAGCATTGGAGAACTTCAGCTGGAGAGAGACAGAATTGGCAAGGCCAGGGGTATATAAAACAGGCTAGGAACATTTTAGGTTTTGCTTTAAAGGTTGGCCTACATTTCAGCACACCCACTCTCTTTAGATCCATAGGTAACAAAGAGCTCCCACAAGCTCTTTGTGGGAGCCCTTAGTGCAAGGATGGCATGATTGACCAGACCCTGAAATAGTTCAACTGTGAACCTGGATGAGTCATGGCCTTGAAGCCTGAAACCCTAACACGCACTGGAAGAACTGCTTATATTTTAGTAGAATGGGATCATGAATAAATGTATAGACACAGCAAAGACTCTAGACTAAGTCTCTTCTATGAGGAAGAGACTGATATACCACTGACGTGAGTTCAGGCTTTATTTTGTAGACAAAGGGCATCTGTTAAAAGATTTTAAGCAATGATAAGAAAATTATTTATTCAATTTCTTAGAAAAAAAATTTCTTAGAAATTATTTATTCAAATTCTCAGAAAATTTCTGAGAATCTTCTCGTGTGCCAGGCACTGGGGATGTATAAATGAAACAACCTTCGACCCCAAGGAGCACACAGTTTAGTAGAGGCAACTTCTTGTGTAAATAAATAAGTACAGTTAGATATTGGTAGTGCTTTAGTATCATCATATTTTATGTTTATTTAAGGATAACAAAGAGATATGAAGGATTGGTCAATTTAACCTAAGTATTTAAGGTAAGAGGTTTAAGAAATACAAGCTAAAAGAAGAGGCTGATGAGATGACTTTTGAAAGATCAGTGAGATCTCATTTGGTAAAGGAGCAGGAAAGGGGCATTTTGAGTACAGGCAGAAACATGGTCAGGGGCATGGAGACTTCAATCAGGCTGGCTTGTTTTGGAAACTGGAAGCAGTTGAGTATATCTGGAGTGCAGGGGTGATATGATAATCCTTATCATATGATAAAGGACTGTTATTACCCCTCAACAGTAAGAAAAATGAATGATTAAAAATTAAGCAAAAGAGAGACTTCACTCGTGGTGCAGTGGTTAAGAATCCGCCTGCCAATGCAGGGGACACGGGTTTGAGCCCTGGTCCGGGAAGATCCCACATGCCACAGAGCAACTAAGCCCGTGCGCCACAACTACTGAACCTGCACTCTAGAGCCTGTGAGCCACAACTACTGAGACTGCATGCCACAACTACTGAAGCCCGCACACCTAGAGCCTGTGCCCTGCAACAAGAGAAGCCACCACAATGAGAAGCCCACGCACCACAACAAGGAGTAGCCCCTGCTCATTGCACTAGAGAAAGCCCGTACACAACAACGAAGACCCAATGCAGCCAAAAAAAAATTAAATTAAAAAAATTAAAAATTAAGCAAAAGATCTTAAAAGACACTTCACCAAACAAGATATACAGATGAAAAATAAGCATATGAGAAGATGCTCAACTTCATACATCATTAGGGAATTGCAAATTAAAAACAATAATGAGACACCACTACATATCTACTGGAATGTCAAAAATCCAAAACAGTGACAACGCCAAATGCTGGTGAAGCTTTGGAGCAACAGGAACCATTATTCATTGCTGGTGGAAATGCAAAATGGTGTAGTTACTTTGGAAGAAAGTATGGCAGTTTCTTACAAAACTAAACATACTCTCTCTAATAATCACACTCCTTGGTATAAAATCAAATGAGTTAAAAACTTATGTTCACACAAAAGCCTGCACATGGTTGTTTACAGCAGCTTTATTTATAACTGCCCAAGCTTGGAAGCAACCAAGATACCCTTCAATAGTTAAGTGGATAAATAAACTATGATACATCTGGCCGATGGATTCAGTGCTAAAAGGAAATGAGCTATCAAGCCATGAGAAGACATAGAGGGAACTTAAATGCATATTTCTAAGTGAAAGAAGCCAATCTGAAAAGACTACATTCTACATAATTCCAACTACATGACATTGGTAAGAAAGGGGGAATAAAAAGGGAGAGCACTGAGGATTTTTAGGGCAATTAAACTAGTCTGTGTAATATTATAATGGTAGGTACATGACTTTATACTTTTGTCCAAACCCATAGAATGTATTCATACAACACCAAGAATGAATCATAACATAAACTATGGACTTTGGGTGATAATGATGTGTCAGTGTAGGTTCTTCAGTTGTGACCAATGCATCACTCCGGTGGGGAATGTCAATAATGGGGAAGTTATGCATGTGTCAGGGCAGGGCATATATTGGAAATCTCTGTACTTTCTGCTAATTTGTTCTGTGAACCTAAACTTCTTTTAAAAGTAAAGTCTATTTAAAAAAAGATAGTGCCTAAACAAAACAATAGCAATGTGGATGAAGAGGAATGGTCAGATGTCCAACAGTTATTGCTAGAAATGTGATGTGGGGATGACAGTGAATTCTGGCCTGGATAACCAAGTAGTTGATGAGGTTGTCTATTACTTTAGACAATAGTATTTCTCCACATCATCACAGACTATTGAATCATTACTAATTCATAAATAGAAAATACTTTCAAGCATTTGTTGTTTTATAAAGTATTTTTTTATATGCAGCTCATTAAGCTTCACAACATCTAATCATTTAACACATGGCTTGGCAATCAGCAATCACTTGTTGAATGAATGAGTGAACAAATGTACAATGATGTTGCATAAGGATTGAATTGTGTCTGTAACTTAAATCTTGAGTATTATGAATATTTTTGAATCTTAAGTATTATGTAATCTTAAGTATTATGCCTGTAATTTGGATTCAATTCTGATTCAAAGTCTAGTGTTTACTTCACTGCACCACAATTGCCACTTTTTAGACAGAAGGAAAAATACAGAGATCAAGCCACAGTCATATACCCAGGATTGAACCCATCTTACCACTTGTACTCTGGGCCTCTACTTACAAAATGGTAGTGATATCATTCTCATGAGGCTGTTTTATGTTTAAACGAAATGAGATGATGAAATCTCCCAACACATAGAAGATATTCGGCACAAGTTAAAGGAATCTGCTTTGCTCATATGTTGTGCTAATTTATAGCAATTCTTTACTTTTTTCATTCTTACCAGTTGCTACTGCTAATGTAGCAGATTACTGCTATAGAATCTGGTCATTACATTAACACTAGATATGATGTGGAAAGGCTCTCAAAAAAAATACTTCCCCCTTGTACTCCTTCTCAAGAAAGTCCAAACATTAACAAGTCATGTATCACATAAATATGTCTCAGACTAAATTCTGTAATAGACAGTCATCTACTAGCAGACACATACACTGATGGCCAAGCAACATATGTCGAAAGTGAAAGGAAGCCTCAGGTCTCTATCATTCTGGGTGCTGAAATAGTACCTGAGTGAAAAATTAACTCCAGAGAGTTATGAAAAACTCCAGTGTCAGGATTCTAACCTTATTGTTGTAATCTTGTGGGAAAAAAAATTCGTCAGAACAAATGGTCTAACCAAGGGCCAGTTATGAATCCTAACCCTTGGCCACTCTTCTGCCTGGTATAATGATTGAGTTCAATAGACATCATACATGTATTTAATTATTTAGTACAATTATAATTTAAGTGATTTATTTTAGAAAAAAATCACAGACAACACAATAAAAGGGAAGTTCAGTGAGGGGATGGAAAAAGCCTTTTGGAATCAGGACACATGGGTTCTGATCTCAGCCCTGCCAATAATGGACAGAATAACTTTGGGTAAATCACTTTGCTTCTCTGAGCTTCCATGAATTTTATAGCACATTGCAGTGATTTATAGCATTTAATATAATGTTCTAGTTAAGGATGCTTTATAAACTCTAAATTTCCATGTAAGTAGTTAGATTAAGATACTGTCTTTGTTGTTCCAATCATTCATCATCATCATCAAATTTAGTTTCAAGCTCAGAGTATTAATCAAAATTGGAGCATAACTGGTCATCAGTGGGGACTATCTTGATCAGCAGAGCCCACTGAAAATATAATGCAAGATACATAAACAATTCTAAATTTTCTGGCAGCCATAATTAGACATGGAAAGAAAAGGAACAGGTGAAATTAATTTAAATACTATATTTTATTTAACCTAATGTGTCCAAACTATTATCATTTTAACATGTGATCATAAGAAAAATCATTAAGATTTTCATGTTTTTTTATATTAAATCTTAAAAATCTGATGTGTATTTTATACTTTATCCCATCTCAATTAAATACTGAATTTTCACCAAAAATACTTGATCTGTATTTAGATTTCATAAAATTTAGAGAAAAGGTAGAATCACATATCCAAGTATTCCCAAACATACTTAAAGTTTTCCCATAACTGAATTGTGTCAGTTTTTAAACTTAAATCAATTAAAATCAAAACTTCTGTTTCTCAGTTGCACTAGACACATTTCAAGTGCTCTGTAGATGCAGGGCTAGTGGACATATTGGACAGTGCCAGCTCTAGAGTATAATGTCTTCAGGGGTTCAGACGAGCTTGTAGATAAAATATAATAGTACAACAGGTACTAGGCATAAGCAGGGACACGAGGGTACAGGAGCACAACAAACAATCCATAATAAGAAGAGTAACAATAATAATAATTCCTCACATTTCACTTTAAGAAGCACTTATTTGATATCAGAAATGTACCAGCTGCTGGGGGTTCAGTGATGAATGTCCCTGTCCTCAAGTAACTTAGTAGCCAACATTGAGTTAGATTAATAAAAGCTATATAGCAAGTTACAGTTTAACTACAATTATGCAGGTGTTATTTAATCTACTTAACAAAGTGTGAACTAAGTAGAATTATCAGGGTTTTTTAGATGTGGGCAAGTGAGCTGAAAAATGCTATTCCACAGCATTGAAATGAAACTTGGGGCTTAAAGACACCACTTGGCAGGGTCACAGAAAACTGGAGAGTGTTTTGGGCCCCCTAAAACAGCCCCCTATACCAGGGAGCGCCTTATTTTCTCTCAAAGTGATTGGCACTCCAGTCCTTCAGTTAGTATAGTCACACTATTGAATTGTGCACCCCAGTGAAAGGTGAAAGAAGTCTAGAATTTAGCAGGTCTTACCCTTCAGTAATTAGTCTTAGGATCCATCAGCAAAGCACAGCTACCCCGTCTTTAATTCAGAGACAGGTAAAGCTCAGTTGTATGCTTTAAAAAAGAAATGTTTTATTCTGAATTTCATCGTCATGGTTTGTATCAATTTTTTCTTTGTGCTATGTAAGACAATAAAAGGATAGACTCAAAAAGGAGAGGATAGGAAAAGAGGAAGTAAAAGAATAAAAAACTGAGCACTTCAGGATCTTAGTTACTTCCAACATGGTTTTTTTTTTGTTTTTTTTTTGGCGGTACGCGGACCCCTCACTGTTGTGGCTTCTCCCGTTGCGGAGCACAGGCTCTGGACGCGCAGGCTCAGCGGCCATGGCTCACGGGCCCAGCTGCTCCGCGGCATGTGGGACCTTCCCGGACAGGGGCACAAACCCGTGTCCCCTGCATCGGCAGGCGGACTCTCAACCACTGCACCACCAGGGAAGCCCTTCCAACATGTTTTATTCTGGCTCTGCATATTACCTTTTACAATTAGTCCTGCTCCTGTTTCATGAACCTCCATAACATAAGAGCAGACTTCTAGAACCCCTCACAAGGACTTCATCCTAAACGTCCTTTCCTGACTCAGACTGTACACTGCACTGAACCTTCTCCACCTAATCATTTTTGGATCTGATGCTTTAGCAAAATATTTATAGCTTCAACCCAAGGTTCATTCTCAGATTATGATTATGATTATTCATTCATTATGATTATTATGATTATTTAATCATAATTATAGATTATGATTAAAAGTCTTCAGACTATAATGCCTCTGCTTCTCTTCATTTCCCTTTCCTTTTACAGCTCTGGGCCTGCTCGTTTGCAGGCTCTGCTGTGTAATCTGTACTGGGAGACACTCCTATGGGTCAGGAGATACTCCATATCTGTGTCTCCAGATAGAGAGGAGAGAACACTCTGAGGTCTTAGTATCACCAAGGCTTGATGAATAAGTGAAGGATGGATGGATGGATGGTTGAATGGATGGATGGACTGATGCATTAGTGATAAGATGTGCAGAACAGATGGACGGATGAAGCAAAAGACAAGGTGACTATACATGCCAGAAGCTCTTTGTTACCCAGCATTCTATTACCTGGCACTTTACCACTTCTGCAGCACAGCGATAACTGAAGCAGCTAAAAGTGGCCCTGAGGCTCTGAAAAAGCTAATGTGCCTTCTGAATTCTCCAAAGAAAAAGTGCATTCAAAATAATTCTATGCTCAGGATATTGGGTTGAACTCAAATGTTCTGATTGGCAACCCAAGTAAATACTGAGGTATGCAACATGGATATGATTTTTTAAATCATAGAAATTAGAGATGAAAAGGTAATTTGAAAATTACTTAGCCGACCAGTCTCATTTAATGAGTTGTCTATATTCCCTGTGTCTACTTGCTCTTTAATTATTCATGAACTCAGTTCTGTCAGGTTTGTCCTCACCACTCCCCCAAACCGCATTTGTCAGGGATATTAATACCCTGAACAGTACTAGATTCTAGGGTACAGTCACAGTCCTCATTGTTTTCAACCTATTAGGCAGCTTTTGAAACAACTGATCACTCT
>NW_006771098.1:65511-68011 GCF_000442215.2 Lipotes vexillifer
TCTCTTTCCTTGAAACTACGGCTTCACTTGGTTTCACTCTTATTGCACGGCTCCCTCCTTCTCAGTCTGCTCTGATGGCCCCGCGTCTAAACCTTGCTCAGGACGCTGGTCTTCTCTGCCTCCACTCACTCCCTTGGCAGCCACGTGCAATTCCATGGCTGCTTTATCGGTATTTTAGTCGTTTTCAGATTTTTTTTTTTTTTTTTTTGGCGGTATGCGGGCCTCTCACTGTCGTGGCCTCTCCCGTTGCGGAGCACAGGCTGCGGACGCGCAGGCTCAGCGGCCGTGGCTCCCGGGCCCAGCCGCTCCGCGGCATATGGGATCCTCCCGGAACAGGGCACGAACCCGTGTCCCCTGCATCGGCAGGCGGACTCTCAACCACTGCGCCACCAGGGAAGCCCTCGTTTTCAGATTTTTATCTCAAACTTCGAGCTCCCCTACTCTCGAGGCTCAATTATCGTACTGCTGACTCGAGATTTCCTCTCGTATATACTTATATATCTGTATCTACATCTTTATCTATAGCTCTATATTTATATCTATGTCTATATCTATTTACATCTAACTTGGATCCTTTGATTCTTCTCTCCCCTCCCCAAATCCGCTTTTCTCACAGTGTTCCTCACCTCAGTAAATGGCATGAAATTTTAAAATCATCACAGATTATTCTATTTCTTACACATCTCACATCCAATTCATTAGCAAAAAACCTATGCTATGAAATCTGTCTTCAAACTGTATCTAAAACCTAACTATTGGGGGCTTCCCTGATGGTGCAGTGGTTGAGAGTCTGCCTGCCGATGCAGAGGACACAGGTTCGTGCCCCGGTCCAGGAAGATCCCACATGGCGTGGAGCGGCTGGGCCCATGAGCCATAGCCGCTGAGCCTGCACGTCCGGAGCCTGTGCTCTTCAATGGGAGAGGCCACAACGGTGAGAGGCCCGCATACCGCAAAAAAACCCCCAAAAAAACCAACTATTTTTCTCTGCTCCCCTCCGGTTCCCGCCCTAACCCGAGTCATCAGCAGTGGTTCCTAACTGATCTTGCTTCCACACTTGTCCCCCTAACAGTATTTACTCCATACGAGAGTCAGAGTGCTTTAATAGAGCAATCAGATTGTGCCTCAAATCTGCTCAAAATCTTTCAATGGAGTTTTCTGCAACTCAGAGTAGAAAGGAAACACCTCCCCACTAGCTACAGGCCCTGAATGATTTGGTCCTGCCCACTCTGACCTCATCTTTTTCCACTAGCCCCTTCTTCACTGTGCTCTCACCACAATAGGACCCTTATTATTTCTGGAACACGATAAGCATGATCTTGCCTCAGGCTCCTTGACCTTGCTGTTCCCTTTGCTTAGAATGTTCTTTCTCCAAAGATACACATGCTCACTGGTCTCTGCTCAAATACCACCTTATCAGAACTGCCTCTCATACCATCCTATTTGTAAATTGTATCCCCTTGCTTCTTTATCCTCTGTACCCAGTTTCACTTTTTATAACTCTTACAATAACTTGCACACTATATGGCTATCCATTTGTTTTTGTCTTCTCAAATACAATGTGAATTCTATGAGAAAGAGACTCTGCCTGTTTTGGACACTACTACATCCTCAGCACCTAGAACTGTGTCAGCCCCTAGTAGTGACTCAACAAATATACATTTTAAAGTATGTGAATGAAATAGAGGCTCAGACAGTAGCTTGGAGAGTCAGTAATAAGAACCGGACCTCCTGACTCCCAGTTTGGTGGTGTCCTGCCTGAACATTAGTACACCAAGAACCCAATCTCTGACTGTGGAGTAAAATCTCAATCTCAAAAAACCCAATCTCTGACGTTTTACCAAATGTAAAATAGATAGCTAGTGGGAAGCAGCCGCATAGCACAGGGATATCAGCTCTGTGCTTTGTGACCACCTGGAGGGGTGGGATAGGGAGGGTGGGAGGGAGGGAGATGCAAGAGGGAAGAGATATTGAGACATACGTATATGTATAACTGATTCACTTTGTTATAAAGCAGAAACTAACACACCATTGTAAAGCAATTATACTCCAATAAAGATGTAAAAAAATAAAAAAATAAAAGAATAAAGAAACAGGAAAAAAAGATGTAAAAAAAATAATAAAAATAGAAGAAAGGTGAAACCACTTTGCAAATTCTACATGAGTATTGATAAATATCTCCCTTGGGAGATCTTTCTAAATGATAAATAAATCATTCTGTATGTTAAAATTTTAAAGCTCACATTAAAAGATACTTTTACATTTTGCTTTTGTTGCTCATTTTCCCTCATGAAATGCTAAAGTCACACTGAATTGT
This sequence comes from Lipotes vexillifer, assembly GCF_000442215.2. NCBI lineage: Eukaryota > Metazoa > Chordata > Mammalia > Artiodactyla > Lipotidae > Lipotes > Lipotes vexillifer. The sequence continues at coordinate 67,826 of NW_006771098.1, forward strand.
AAATGTTCAAACACCTATACACACAATGAGGATCTGGCTTCCTGGATAAGTTGCTGCTCTATTTTCTCTTGTCCTTCTTTTCTTAGCTACTTTTAGACCATTCGTTCAAAATGATCATTGGTCAGCAGGTGCCGTGTGAATAGAGCTTTGTAGCTTCCAAGATGACAGGGACACAAGATGAATAAT
>NW_006771098.1:69458-76003 GCF_000442215.2 Lipotes vexillifer
TATATATATGTATACACACACAAACACACATCAGTGGAACATCTGAGAGATTTTGTTTTTTGTTTTTCTCTCTGTCAAATGGATAAAATTAACATTCACTATGTGTCAGGTACTGTGATAAATGCTTTCTATACATTACCTCATTTTATCCTCAAACTTTTCTGTTCTTCCCATCGCTGTTATAAGTGAGATCTCATGGCTTGTAAGAGGTAGAGCCAGATTACAATCTAGCTCTGTCCTAATCAAAGTTTAAAGCTCATAATCATTGTACTAGAATGCCTACTGTGAAGATGATGGCTTTCCTTTTAGGATTATAATTCAGATCCCTACAAAGATTCCCATTTGCATTCCTTTCTTTGGGGTTAGCACCCATGTAAAATATAGTATACTATATATGTTCATATAAATCTATATTCATTGCCTTTCAGGAATAAAGATAGCACTACTGAAAACAATCATAGCCTACAGGTATAGTTTTAAATACCAATAGTGGTGAGCAATCTGTGTACATACAAACTAATTTATACTAATCACTAGTAGAGTCATCTATCTACACCTAATTCACAAGGTAATTCCTTTCATATGCCCACAAGAGGACTTTTTCATTTTATGAGTCTCAATGATTTCTTACAGTTTCATATCTAGTCTGTAGAATAATATTAATATCCTCAATATCAATTAATAATGTCAACAACCACAACAATAATAATACAGATTACTTATTAACACTGACACTCTACCATTTATAGAAGTAAAGTATGTCAGGCACTACTTAAGCACATTATATATGTTATTGTATATATTACATATATATATATATGTAAATAAAAATTATCCCCATTTATATGAGGAAACTAAGATTAAAAGAGGTTAAGCAATTTGCACAGGGCCATACAGGCAGCAAATGGTGAAGTCAGATTTCAAATATAAAGAGAACTGAGTCTAAAACCTATATGTGATCTTTCTACTTACTGTACTCTACCAGAAAGATTTTTTTTTTCATTCAGCACCATTTCTTCTTGCTACAAATCACACATACTCTACTCTTCAATGTTCTAGAAGTATTTAGAAATACTGTTCTCTTCAACCCTCCTTTACTATAGGACTGAGGGCAGGCATGGCCTACAGGGTTTTATGTGGCTAGAGACAGAGAAAACCTTGGGGAAGGGCCAGAGAGGGGAATAGCGTTGCAAAAACTAAACTGTAAAACAACAGGTCCCAAATAGAAATTCAGAAATCTATCAGGAAGGCTCAAAACTCTGTGAAGATTCAAAAAAGCTGAGAGAGCCAGAAGGTTTTGACATCTGTTGTATGTATGCAATTTATAAATTTGCAGACAATATGGTGTGTGTGTGTTTGTGTGTGTCTGTGTGTGTGTGTGTGTGTGTGTGTGTGTGTGTGTGTGTAATGTATTTGAATTTATAATCTAGAGGTAGTCATTTGAAGAATTCACAGGTTATAAGAATTCTAGAGCAGAAAGGCCCGGGCTCCAGAGGTGGTTGTTACCTGAGTCAGCTATGTTTATTTCCGATCAATTCCAGAGGCTTTGCTAATTAACTTAATAAATATTAAGAATGGGTTTTTAATGGTGACAAATTAGTAGTATTCGAGATCTATGCTTTGTCTAAGATATTTGGAGACACTCCTCACCCTGGCATAAATAGGAAGTCCAGTGAGACCTCCAACGTTCACTCTTCAGGAGAGTGGATGATGAGTGTAAGACTAATTGAATCCTGCTTCTATACTTTGCATCATCTCTAGTGATCCCAGAGACAGCATGTTATGTTCAGAGCACCTAAAGAACCGAGAACTGGTACATCTTTGAATGTACAGAGTAGGGCTGTTGAGCTGTTATTTGTTACAGCTTTTTAAACAAATAGCATTTCTAAAAAATATCTCCAAGTGTGGGTGGATCTGCTCTGACACTTGCTTTTATAATAACCTGCTATCCAAGTATTGATATTGTCAAGGGGTAGCTAACACTCATCTCTAGCTAACTGCAGCAGCTACCAAAATCTACCACAAGTAATCTAATAAATGTACATAGACCATTTGGCTTCAGCCAGTTCTCTACAACAGCAACATTCTAAGCCTGGAATATGAGAGCTATGGAAATGAAAACAGGGATAGAGGATTGAATATAAATTGAGGATGATGTCGGCAGTTTGTCATAATAGGTATCAATGTCTGCTTTTTGCATTTACAAATGAGTCCATTTTGGCACCACCCGCCTGCAGACATCTGAGACGTAAGAGGTGGGGTGGAAGTTGACACCTTCCTTATAGCCAAGATTTCCTTACCGATGATCTTATCTTGCCAAAATAATTACAAGAAAAATGAACTATCAGCAGCTGTTCTCTCTATTATATGCCAAATATCTGGTTATTTCCAAGAACCCCACTTTTTGTCTCCATATTGATCTAACATGCAAGTTACCAATTCTTCGCCTTAGTATCTGCTTAGACCAGCTTCACTCCATTTCAATAAGCACTTATTGAGTACCTAGTTATGTTATATGTGTATCATAGATTTCCTTAGTGAAAAATCCTCAATAAAGTTGATGTGGTTCTACAAATTGTTCAGACCAAATGATCATCTAAAACAGAGTTTAGTTCAGTGTGGAGGTTGATGCTGTAATCAATCTTCATGCTGATTATCCATTTCCCTAAATACAAGTCACATTTTGGATTCACTTTTCTATGTCCTTTTCTGTTATTGTCACCAAAGGTTACAAACTTTCTAGAGAAAACCAAAGTCTGTGTGAAGACTTTCTATAATTAATGTAGGTGAAACATGCTGTCAACTCTTTTAAGGATTGCTATAAATGCACCAACGTATAGCACAGCCATTTATCTTTTCCAGGTTTTTTCTTTCATTCATAAAGCAAAAATAAAGCAAATGAACAAACAAACAGAAAACAAACACACACAACACACACAATACACACAAACAAAAAACAAAGAACCTCTTTCTTAATAACTTTCTCTAGAATGCTAGAGATCTTTTGCTGTAATATTGAGAGAGGGCTGGAAACATCAGCTTCGTGGCCCTTTATTGCACTATACAGCAGGCATAAGTCAGACTGAATAAATCTGTTCCTCTTTCTTTAGTGTGTCTAAAAACAGAAACAGTAAAACCCATCAAAGCATGTTCTAAAGAGAGGCAGTCTTCTGTTATGATTCTACCTGTTTGTGCCTGTTTGAGCCTGTACTTACCTTTTCATTCAGCACAGAAAGGTCAATATTTGGAAGAGAACAAGAAGGATATTTATGAAACTGTAGGAACACACATTTCATTTGGCAGTGCTAGCTGTGCCTTCCATACTTTTCTGAGCCATCTCCATAGGAAGCCAGTATAAATGCTACTTATTATTTTTGTGAATCGAGCTCTTAATTTGCATCTGCTTTCTATTGGATAAGTCCGGGAAATTGAGATCACACAGTTTAAAAAGGAGAATACCTGTTTAATCTTCCATGGTAGTCAGATTTTGTGCTTGATGCTTGCTCACAGCAAAAGCCTTGCAGGCAAGAGGCAGAATGAGCAATTTAACCAATCATTGACTGCTTGAGTCCATTATGTAAATGGAAAATAAGGCCATTGTATTAATGGGGGAAAAAATGGAAAAATAAAGTCTTAACAGTTCATTGTTTAAAGAGAGACTTATTTTAATGTCTGTCATATAAAATGGGTCTTTTAAAAGCAATACCTAAAAATTCAAAAAGGTAGTCTATTCTGGGATTATAAACATACATGAATCTATCATTAAGGTTCTAATATAGCATTTCTGTTTTCTTTGTTGGATCTAATAAATAGTAATCACAAACATCAAAATATATTGCATTGTGAAAAGTTCATAGACCTTTATTGGAAGTTGACTTTTTCAGCCTCAAAAACCAGCCCTTACTAAGTGCCACTTTAATGGCAGGAGCTTTGTATATTTGTTTGTTTTAATCCTTACAACAACCTTGTGAGGTAGTTTTTTTTTTTTTTTTTTTTTTTTTCTGATGACGGCTTGATGTTATATTTGTTTGATGATGTATCAGTTAGCTGTTGTTGAGTAACAAACAACCATAGCTCTCCATGATATACAACAGACAGTTGATAGCTTATGCATCTGGAATCAGCTCTCCTGATCTTGGCTGGGTTTCCTCACAGGGCTAGAGGTTGTCTGGCTATCAGCTGAGGTGACTGGAGCTATTTGGCTCTCCTCCACATCTCTCTCAAACTGCCACAGGCTGCCCCAGACATGTCCTTCTCATGGCACTAGCAGAGGTAAAAGTGGACTAGACTAGTGGAAATGTGCAGTTCCTTTCATAAACCTCTGTTGGCTCACTCCTACTAACACCTCATTGGCCACAGAAATATATATAGAAAATACACTCTGCCTCTCAATTGAAGGCACTCCAAAGTCCCATGACAAGGGATGCAGAATTGGGCCCATTAAAGCAATCAATCTCAAACAGATGACAAAGGCTTAATATTGTCTATTTATTTCACCAAATTGCTGTACATGTTCTATTGATTTAACTTTCAACATACCTGCAATATTTGCAACTTTTCTATACACACTAAAAAACTAGAAACCAAACCAGACTCTAAACAGCTCTTCATGGATCATTTAATTATTCCAAATCTTTCCCAACTCATTTATTCTTTTTCTTTTTTTTTTTTTTAAGAAGATGTTGGGGGTAGGAGTTTATTTATCTATTTATTTTTGCTGTGTTGGGTCTTTGTTTCTGTGCGAGGGCTTTCTCTAGTTGTGGCAAGTGGGGGCCGCTCTTCATCGCAGTGTGCAGGCCTCTCACTATCGCGGCCTCTCTTGTTGCGGAGCACAGGCTCCAGACGCGCAGGCTCAGTAGCTGTGGCTCACGGGCCTAGTTGCTCCGCGGCATGTGGGATCCTCCCAGACCAGGGCTTGAACCCGTGTCCCCTGCATTAGCAGGCAGATTCTCAACCACTGTGCCACCAGGGAAGCCCTATTATTTTTCTTACTAATGAAGATGGTGCTGTGACAGTCACCATTTATTGGCATTTGTTATATGCCAGACACTGACTAAACACTTTTAAATCTTACAGTGATCCTACTGAGTGGGTAGTATGATCCTAGTTTTATAGATGAGAGGGAAAATGAGCTGTAAGGATATTGAGAAACGTGTCCAAGTTTGTCCTGTTAGTAAGTATTGAAGCTCGGCTGGAAGTCCAGGTCTACTGGATGTCAATACCTGGACTCTCAATAGCCAGTCTATCACATTTTAATCCATCCAAATGCTAATCATCTGAATTGCCTGCATGTTGTTATTTCATGTCATTCCTCTGTAAGGAAAATTACAAATATTGCCTTTTGCCTATCAAAAAAAAGCTATGTCATTCTCGTGACACACAAGTTCCTACGTACTCTGGGTATAATATCATAAACTTTTTCCCAGTAGACAGTATTTGTTCTAATTATGCAAAGCACTCGACCATGACCTGCAGAAGCCTGCTCCTTCCTACTTTCCTCTTTTTATTCAGACTGGTTTGGACCCTCTCTAGCAGTATCACGCTTCACCCATCTGCCTTCAAGATGTCTCTAATTCAAGGAAATGTCTACTCCAGTTAAAATGACACTTTCAGTTTGTAAAAACATTTAAGAGTTTACAGAATGCTTTTACATTTATAGACACATTACTCAATTCTTATAACAGGTGAAAGGGCATATAAAAATAAAAAATAATAGGCTTAATTCTCTCTGTTGAAAATAAGGAGGGCTGCCCTGGTGGCGCAGTGGTTGAGAGTCCACCTGCCGATGCAGGGGACACAGGTTCGTGCCCCAGTCCGGGAAGATCCCACATGCCGCGGAGCGGCTGGGCCCGTGAGCCATGGCCGCTGAGCCTGCGCGTCCGGAGCCTGTGCTCCGCAACAGGAGAGGCCACAACAGTGAGAGGCCCATGTACTGCAAAAAAAAAAAAAAAAAAAAAAAAAGAAAATAAGGGAAGATATCCTTCTCCTCTCCTTTTTCTGACTGTTTACCTTAGAAAACTTAAACTTATAAGTACTTTCTCTTTGCTTTGAAATGCATATAAATTCTTTGAAAAACTAGATAGGCCCTTTGTCAGCTTTATGACCAGGAGTATCTTTCTCAAATACGTGAGAGCCATTTCTTTGAAATATAAACATCAAGGGAGTTAGCATCGCTACCTCTTCGTTTCAGTGGGAGGGTAGGAACCCAACTTCATGGATCCCTTGCTCTAAGTTGCATAACTGCTTCCTATTATAAAGATATGAAAAGTTTGTTTTTCATCTGGGTAAAGCCAATTAACTAATACAGACAGTCACTCCAACTATGAAGTGATATTGGGATGAACTATGTGTGGCAAGTATTGTCAAGTCCTCTTACTTGAGGACAAATTTTTCTTTATCTCGAGCACAGGTATGTAATGAGTCATATCAGCTTGGCTACATTAACGGGTGGGATTTCTTTCTGTCTTTGCAGTCTCTTAGCAGATTGTGATGTGCACAACTTCCTGGTTTAATGTTTGTGTAATAATAAAACTGTTTTCTTTCCC
>NW_006771098.1:76013-78765 GCF_000442215.2 Lipotes vexillifer
TTGTAGAGAGAATTTTTAGGTTGGGAGAAGATTTTTTTGTCTTTAATAATATTTCCCCAACACAATCCACAAGGTAAATATTACTACACTCATTTTACATGCTAGGAGACTGAAGATCCAAAAGATGAAGTGATTTGCCTATCCAGACAGTCTTACAGCTTTTACTATGTTGTAGAACTAGTGGGTTTATAAATTCACGAAGATTGGGATCATGTCTGTCTTGCTGATAATTTTATTACCAGTGTTCCACCAAAATATGGCAATAGTAAAAGTAAACTTAGTATTTTTGGAAGAATAAATAAAACTCTGAATCCTAAGTTCATTCCAATATTATATTTGCTGCTAAACTTGTAGCAATTTAGAGTTATGGTGTGGTACCCACAACAGCTAGGAAATTAAGGGGAAGGATTATTATCTGACTGTGAACTAGTGAGAACAAAATATAATGGATCAGAGTAGAGATATTCAAAAACTCCGAAAGAGAATATTCTAACACCAAGGACTAAACTATAACTTAATAAAATATATAAAAAATATAAATAAATAATGCAGTGATGTTTGGGGATGGGGTGTGGTCAACAGTGGGATCACTGAAAAAAAGAACAGAAGCAAATTCAGGCAGAGCTGATCCTATTACTGGTCACATTGGGAAAAGCAACTTCAGCCAATATCATCCCTAAAGTGAAATGGGATCATCAGATGATCTTGTCTCAATCCTGTTAAATTATATAGCTATCTAATTCCTGTGGGGCCATTAAATGGCTTAGTTAATAGATTTCAAGTTATTTCATTTTCTTAGAGTCAGTCAGTTAGTGTCTGGTTCATATTTGCTTTCTCATCAGGCATGACTAGCATAAAAGAATATTCAACATGTCGTTTTTGTGTCTGTCTCAGTATAATTCTAACTTCAGTAGCCCAAGTTATTCAAACTCTTAGGAGTTGACCCCTTCTGGGCACTGACATGAGTGAATCTCTAGTGTTTCCTTCAAAGAATAGAACCATATTAGATGGGCCTTCTCTCACACCACCAGGTCTCAGTACATTTTACATATGACACACATGACAGTACAAGCTCACGTACCTAAAACACCATCTCCGGGACCTATGCCGTAGCTCTAGACTTCCCCATTTGCTGCTCATTCAAGAAAGTGTATGGGAATGAAAGTAAGAGAACATTACAACCTCTGGCATACTTTCACAAAAACATGCCCCATAAGACATTTCCATACTTTACCAACAGGCATGCTGTTAGACAAAAGGTGGGGAAACTATACAAGTTTAGAAAATTCTAATATGACAAAGCAGTAGTTTGCTGAAGCTGGTTCATACCAACTCATAAGAGCTAAATACGCTTGTCTCTTTCCATCTCTGCATTCAGTAACGTCACATGGGTACTTTGAAATAGGCCAAGGTGGGAGTATTGACATGAAATCTGCAAAGACTACAAATTGGAGATTATTTTCCAGAAAGCAGTTTATCAGCATACCTTTGGATGATAAATTCTTTATCACAGGACTTCTGAGAGATTTTTAAATTATAATACCCATGATGTCTTTAAGATATTTGGCCATGAAATATTTTTGTCAAGACAAAATTGAATGCTTTATAAACTATAAAAAAATGAATTAATGTAAAAATTAAATTATCAACTATTTTCCTGGTTAATTACATATGGCATACCACCCTGCTGATCATTCCTTCACTTATTGATGTATTTATTCAGTAATAATTCAAGAGCCTACTAAGCAACAGACACTAGTGTACCAAGATACTACAGTTGAATACTGTTCTCTGATGTCACTTCCAGCTGTTAGTATATTCTGAGTTTTACTGTTCTCAGTGTTGAGATTTTCATCCACATGTTCCTGAAAGCAGCTCCTGTTTAGTCATTGGCAAACAGTGGGATATCCCATGTTCCTAAACAGGACCTAATATCCTAGGCATCATGCTAAGTTCCTTAAATACATTATCATATCCAATCCTTATCCTTTGATGGTACCATAGTATTTTTATTATCCCAACTACTACAGGTGACGAAATTCAGTCACATAGAGATTAAATGATCTGCCCTAGGTTGCATGATAGCAAATTCCAGAATCAAAATTCAAACCTAATAAACAACTCATAGGTATTCTTAACACTAGGATTTACCACCTCTGGACAAGATATTTAAGGTCATGTGACACCTCCATGCACTCAGAGGTGAGGAACAAGCCGAATGTGTTCACTCACCTGTTCATTAAGCATTTATCCAGTACTTACCATGAGCTATGTTAATCGTGTTTCTCAAGATATGTTGTGTATACACAAGGTGTGCTCAGAAGTGCTCCATGGGGGTTCTATGCAGAGTCTCAGAAGAAATATAGCTCATCTTCCCAGAATTCAAACTTTCTAAGAGAAGGAGAGTATATTCTCATGTTAAAACAAACAAAGATGCATTGGGAATAGAAGGCAAAATTTATGTATGTTTTACATAAGCACTGGAAAATTCTCAGAGATTTCACATTTTTGAGTAGCAACTACCTTGGCCTAAGTGTCAGAATTCTTGTGGCCCATTGATGAGCTGGGAACACTTTGTAGTTGAAAATCTCCTAAATGTTAGCCATTACATTAGAGTGCAGGTTCCAGAGTCAGAGGACCTGGATTTACCTGACTGATCGTTTTTTTGTTATCTCTCCTTCTCCATTCCCCAAGTATGCTGGACTTCTTTCTGTTCCTACTCACTCTTCACTCTGGCTGAAACTCTCTTTCC
>NW_006771098.1:78775-95443 GCF_000442215.2 Lipotes vexillifer
CTTATGCCTGGTCTACCTCCACGTTGAGCTTCAGCTAGACTTTCACTTATTCAAACCTTCTTTGACTCTCCTATCTAAAGTAACAGTCTAGTTCTATTTTCAGTTTTGAGGAAACTCTGTAATGTTTTCCATAGTGGTTGCACCAATTTACATTCCCACCAGCAGTGCACTAGTGTTCCCTTTTCTCCACATCCTCGCCATTTGCAAAAACATGGAAGGACCAAAAGCATGGATAGACCTAGAAGGTACTATACTTATTGAAATAAGTTAGAGAAAAACAAATACTGTATGTTATTATTTATATGTGGAATCCAGGAAATGAAACAAATGAAATGAATGTAACAAAACGAAACAGATACTGAGAATAAACTAGTGGTTACCAGTAGGTAACCACTAGTTTTTGTTTTTGTTTTTTTAATTAATTAATTTATTATTGGCTACGTTGGTTCTTCGTTGCTGCACGTGGGCTTTCTCTAGTTGTGGCGAGTGGGGGCTACTCTTCATTGCAGGGCATGGGCTTCTCATTGTGGTGGCGCCGGCTTCAACAGTTGTGGCACGTGGGCTCGGTAGTTGTGGCTCGCAGGCTCTAGAGCGCAGGCTCAGTAGTTGTGGCACACAGGCTTAGTTGCTCCACGGCATGTGGGATCTTCCCAGACCAGGGCTCGAACCCATGTCCCCTGCATTGGCAGGCGGATTCTTATCCACTGCGCCACCAGGGAAGCAGATTCACAGATACAGAGAATAAACTAGTGGTTACCAGTAGGGAGAGGGGCAAGGTAGGGGTAAGGAGGGGCTTAAGAGGCACGAACTATTATGTATAAAATAATCTATAAGGAAATATTGCACAGCATAGGGAATATAGTCAATATTTTATAACTTTAAATTGAGTATAATATATAAAAATATTGAATCACTACACTGTACACCTGAAACTAATATACTATTGTGAATTAACTATACGTCAATAAAAAATAAAATACAGTAGATATCACCTTGTGATTCCCCAGCCGCTGGGCAGCTGGAGGCTGGGCCGTCAGGACTGTACCCCGCTCCCAAGGAGGGAAGACGCCAGCACCCCCAGCTCTGTGGTTGAAAGCAGATAACTCATGAGTCCCCCATGTCTGATGCCCCATCGGCACCATGTCATTAGCTGTGTGGATGAAAGGCTCTTGGTGCTGCAGCCAAGAGTCAGTGCTGTGCCTCTGAGGTGGGAGAGCCAACTTCAGGACACCGGTCCACAAGAGACCTCCCAGCTCCACATAATATCAAATGGCGAAAATCTCCCAGAGATCTCCGTCTCTACACCAGCACCCAGCTTCACTCACTGACCAGCAAGCTACAGTGCTGGACATCCTATGCCAAACAACTAGTAAGACAGGAACACAACCCCACCCATTAGCAGAGAGGCTGCCTAAAATCATAATAAGTCCACAGACACCGCAAAACACACCACCAGACGTGGACCTGCCCACCAGAAAGACAAGATCCAGCCTCATCCACCAGAACACAGGCAGTAGTCCCCTCCACCAGGAAGCCTACACAACCCACTGAATCAACCTTAGTCACTGGGGACAGACACCAAAAACAATGGGAACTACGAACTTGCAGCCTGCAAAAAGGAGACCCCAAACACAGTAAGATAAGCAAAATGAGAAAACAGAAAAACACACAGCAGATGAAGGAGCAAGATAAAAACCTACCAGACCTAACAAAGGAAGAGGAAATAGGCAGTCTACCTAAAAAAGAATTCAGAATAATGATAATAAAGATGATCCATAATCTTGGAAATAGAATAGACAAAATGCAAGATACATTTAACAAGGACCTAGAAGAACTAAAGATGAAACAAACAACAATGAACAACACAATAAATGAAATGAAAAATACTCTAGATGGGATCAATAGCAGAATAACTGAGGCAGAAGAACGGATAAGTGACCTGGAAGATAAAATAGTGGAAATAACTACTGCAGAGCAGAATAAAAGAAAAGAATGAAAAGAACTGAGGACAGTCTCAGAGACCTCTGGGACAACATTAAATGCACCAACATTCGAATTATAGGGGTTCCAGAAGAAGAAGAGAAAAAGAAAGGGACTGAGAAAATATTTGAAGAGATTATAGTTGAAAACTTCCCTAATATGGGAAAGGAAATAGTTAATCAAGTCCAGGAAGCACAGAGAGTCCCATACAGGATAAATCCAAGGAGAAATATGCCAAGACACATATTAATCAAAATGTCAAAAATTAAATACAAAGAAAACATATTAAAAGCAGCAAGGGAGAAACAACAAATAACACACAGGGAATCCCCATAAGGTTAACAGCTGATCTTTCAGCAGAAACTCTGCCAGCCAGAAGGGACTGGCATGACATATTTAAAGTGATGAAGGAGAAAAACCTGCAACCAAGATTACTCTACCCAGCAAGGATCTCATTCAGATTTGACGGAGAAATTAAAATCTTAAAGACAATCAAAAGCTGAGAGAGTTCAGCACCACCAAACCAGCTCTACAACAACTTCTAAAGGAACTTCTCTAGGCAAGAAACACAAGAGAAGGAAAGACCTACAATAACGAATCCAAAAAAATTTTAAAAATAGGAATAAGAACATACATATCGATAATTACCTTAAATGTAAATGGACTAAATGCTCCCACCAAAAGATGCGGATTGGCTGAATGGATACAAAAACAAGACCCATATATTTGCTGTCTACAAGAGACCCACTTCAGACCTAGAGACACATACAGACTGAAAGTGAGGGGATGGAAAAAGATATTTCATGCAAATGGAAACCAAAAGAAAGCTGGAGTAGCAATTCTCACATCAGACAAAATAGACTTTAAAATAAAAACTATTAGAAGAGACAAAGAAGGACACTACATAACGATCAAGGGATCGATCCAAGAAGAAGATATAAATTTTTATGCACCCAACATAGGAGCGCCTCAATACATAAGGCAAATACTAACAGCCATAAAAGGGGAAATCAACAGTAACACATTCATAGTAGGGGACTTTAACACCCCACTTTCACCAATGGACAGATCATCCAAAATGAAAATAAATAAGGAAACACAAGCTTTAAATGATACATTAAACAAGATGGACTTAATAGATATTTATAGGACATTCCATTTAAAAACAACACAATACACATTTTTTTTTAGTGCTCATGGAACATTCTCCAGGACAGATCATATCTTGGGTCACAAATCAAGCCTTGGTAAACTTAAGAAAATTGAAATTGTATCAAGTATCTTTTCCGACCACAACGCTGTATGAGACTAGATATCAAGTACAGGGAAAGATCTGTAAGAAATACAAACACAGGGAGGCTAAAAAATACACTACTTAATAACAAAGTGATCATTGAATAAATCAAAGAGGAAATTTAAAAAATACCTAGAAACAAATGACAATGGAGACAAGATGACCCAAAATTTATGGGATGCAGCAAAAGCAGTTCTAAGAGGGAAGTTTATAGCAATACAATACTACCTTAAGAAACAGGAAACATCTCGAATAAACAAACTAACCTTGCACCTCAAGCAATTAGAGAAAGAAGAACAAACTGCCCCCAAAGTTAGCAGAAGGAAAGAAATCATAAAAATCAGATGAGAAATAAATGAAAAAGAAATGAAGGAAACGATAGCAAAGATCAATAAAACTAAAAGCTGGTTCTTTGAGAAGATAAACAAAATAGATAAACCATTAGCCAGATTCATCAAGAAAAAAAGGGAGAAGACACAAATCAATAGAATTAGAAATGAAAAAGGAGAAGTAACAACTGACACTGCAGAAATACAAAAGATCATGAGAGATTACTACAAGCAACTCTATGCCAATAAAATGAACAACCTGGAAGAAATGGACAAATTCTTAGAAAAGCACAACCTGCCAAGACTGAATCAGGAAGAAATAGAAAATATGAACAGACCAATCACTAGCACTGAAATTGAAACTGGGATTAAAAATTTTCCAACAAACAAAAGCCCAGGACTAGATGGCTTCACAGGGGAATTCTATCAAATGTTTAGAGAAGAGCTAACACCTATCCTTCTCAAACTCTTCCAAAATATAGCAGAGGGAGGAACACTCCCAAACTCATTCTACGAGGCCACCATCACCTTGATACCAAAACCAGACAACGATGTCACAAAGAAAGAAAACTACAGGTCAATATCACTGATGAACATAGATGCAAAAATTCTCAACAAAATACTAGCAAACAGAAAACAACAGCACATTAAATGGATCATACACCATGATCAAGTGGGGTTTATTCCAGGACTGCAAGGATTCTTCAATATATGCAAATCAATCAACATGATACACCATGTTAACAAATTGAAGGAGAAAAACCATATGATCATCTCAACAGATGCAGAGAAAGCTTTTGACAAAATTCAACACCCATTTATGATAAAAACCCTGCAGAAAGTAGGTATAGAGGGAATTTTCCTCAACATAATAAAGGCCGTATATGACAAGCCCACAGCCAACATCATCCTCAATGGCGAAAAACTGAAAGCATTTCCACTAAGGTCAGGAACAAGACAAGGTTGCCCACTCTCACCACTCTTATTCAACATAGTTTTGGAAGTTTTAGCCACAGCAATCAGAGAAGAAAAGGAAATAAAAGGAATCCAAATCGGAAAAGAAGAAGTAAAGCTGCCACTGTTTGCAGGTTACATGATGCTATACATAGAGAATCCTAAAGATGCTACCCGAAAACTACTAGAGCTAATCAATGAATTTGGTAAAGTAGCAGGATACAAAATTAATGCACAGAAATCTCTGGCATTCCTATATACTAATGATGAAAAATCTGAAAGTGAAATCAAGAAAACACTCCCATTTACCACTGCAACAAAAAGAATAAAATATCTAGGAATAAACCTACCTAAGGAGACAAAAGACCTGTATGCAGAAAATTATAAGACACTGATGAAAGAAATTAAAGATGATACAAACAGATGGAGAGATATACCATGTTCTTGGATTGGAAGAATCAACATTGTGAAAATGACTCTACTACCCAAAGCAATCTATAGATTCAATGCAATCCCTATCAAACTACCACTGGCATTTTTCACAGAACTAGAACAAAAAATTTCACAATTTGTATGGAAACACAAAAGACCCCGAATAGCCAAAGCAATCTTGAGAACAAAAAATGGAGCTGGAGGAATCAGGCTGCCTGACTTCAGACTATACTACAAAGCTACAGTAATCAAGACAGTATGGTACTGGCACAAAAACAGAAAGATAGATCAATGGAATAGGATAGAAAGCCCAGAGATAAACCCATGCACATATGGTCACCTTATCTTTGATAAAGGTGGCAGGAATATACAGTGGAGAAAGGACAGCCTCTTCAATAAGTGGTGCTGGGAAAATTGGACAGGTACATGTAAAAGTATGAGATTAGATCACTCCCTAACACCATACACAAAAATAAGCTCAAAATGGATTAAAGACCTAAATGTAAGGCCAGAAACTATCAAACTCTTAGAGGAAAACATAGGCAGGACACTCTATGACATAAATCACAGGAAGACCTTTTTTGACCCACCTCCTAGAGAAATGGAAATAAAACAAAAATAAATAAATGGGACCTAATGAAACTGCAAAGCTTTTGCACAGCAAAGGAAACCATAAACAAGATCAAAAGACAACCCTCAGAATGGGAGAAAATAGTTGCAAATGAAGCAACTGACAAAGGATTAATCTCCAAAATTTATCAGGCAGCTCATGCAGCTCAATAACAAAAAAATAAACAACCCAATCCAAAAATGGGCAGAAGACCTAAATAGACATTTCTCCAAAGAAGATATACAGACTGCCAACAAACACATGAAAGAATGCTCAACATCATTAATCATTAGAGAAATGCAAATCAAAACTACAATGAGATATCATCTCACACCAGTCAGAATGGCCATCATCAAAAAATCTAGAAACAATAAATGCTGGAGAGGGTGTGGAGAAAAGGGAACACTCTTGCACTGCTGGTGGGAATGTGAATTGGTTCAGCCACTATGGAGAACAGTATGGAGGTTCCTTAAAAAACTACAAATAGAACTACCATATGACCCAGCAATCCCACTACTAGGTATATACCCTGAGGAAACCAGAATTCAGAAAGAGTCATGTACCAAAATGTTCATTGCAGCTCTATTTACAATAGCCCGGAGATGGAAACAACCTAAGTGCCCGTCGTCGGATGAATGGATAAAGAAGATGTGGCACATATATACAATGGAATATTACTCAGCCATAAAAAGAAACGAAATTGAGCTATTTGTAATGAGGTGGATAGACCTAGAGTCTGTCATACAGAGTGAAGTAAGTCAGAAAGAGAAAGACAAATACCATATGCTAACACATATATATGGAATTGAAGAAAAAAAAAATGTCATGAAGAACCTAGGGGTAAGACCGAAAGAAAGACACAGACCTACTAGAGAATGGACTTGAGGATATGGGGAGGGGGAAGGGTAAGCTGTGACAAAGTGAGAGAGAGGCATGGACATATATACACTCCCAAACGTAAGGTAGATAGCTAGTGGGAAGCAGCCGCATAGCACAATGAGATCAGTGGTGCTTTGTGACCACCTGGAGGGGTGGGATAGGGAGGCTGGGAGGGAGGGATACACAAGAGGGATAAGATATGGGAACATATGTATATGTATAACTGATTCACTTTGTTATAAAGCAGAAACTGACACACCATTGTAAAGCAATTATACTCCAGTAAAGATGTAAAAAATTAAAAAAATAAAATAGAGTAAAATACAGTCACACTCTATTACCATATATACTGTATTTAGAACTATGTGTACTTTTTTTCATAGCATATATCAGTATTGGAAATTATTTATTTTATATTTGTTTTTATTTATTGACTTTATCTTTTAAAGGAACTTAAGCATTCCAAAGCAGGAAATTTGTCTACTTGTCCACAGTTTTATACCTAACTCTCAGAACAAACCCTAGCATAAAAGGTCATTTAATAACACTTGTTAAATGTTAAATGAGTGAATAAATGATGGAGTGTGTAAACCATTTGTTACTTTACTAACCCTTTTCCCTCAGTTTCTATACCTATTAAAAGGGGGAAAATATAGCATTTTTTTTCATAGTGTCACAATGAAGATTTACAAAATATATAAATAGTGCTTATAAGAGTGCCCAACATATAGCAAGCACTTAATAAATTTATTATTATAAGCGAAAGACACATAAGAATCTATGTACACAACAAAGAAAGTCACTTTTCTATAGTTTCTGTGTTTTACGGGGACTGTATTGAAGAGGGATTCTAAATTAAAAATGTACAGATTCTTTAAACCCACTGTCTCAAACCACAACTAAGCATCAGGTAGATTTATGTTGGTCTTGTCACTGTGGACATAAGCTGCATTATCCCCCAAAAGTAGTGCAAAACATAAAATTCTTCCCTCATAAGAAGGCTATAAAATGTTAGCAATAACGTAAAAGACAATGGCCATAATGATTAACAGCAAGGGCATGGGCAGAAACCTGCGTTATCTGGTTAATACGTTTTAAATGTTTATGAGTTGTGAATGTGTTTGTTTATGTATTCGGTGCTGACCACTCACATAGAAAAAATGACAATGATGCTTGCCCTTTTTTAAATTTGAAATCGTAAAATCTTTCACTGAGGCTGCTTCAATGCTATAAAAACTAGCCTATGTGTTCATTATCAAAAACTTCCATTTTTAGACTGTATTCCATGTTAACAGAAACATTTTGGTGTAAAGTGGGCATTTTACCCTAAAATCCTATTTTACAAAGCCTATCCAAAAATTGGGGTTATTTAACTGTTATAATTTAAGAATTACAGATTAAGTTGGGGTTCTTTTTCACAGGTTGATAAACAGTCATATCTAACTCATTTCCGAGCATTTAAAAAAATACCATTGTATAACCTATTATGAATTCTGTTGTAGGTACAGGGGAAGAAAGCAGTTTATATGGCAAACCAAGTCCTGTCAATGATGTTTACATTCTAGTGTTGGAGAGAGGGACAAAAATAAAGTAAGTGTCCAGAGCATTCTGAATCTCAACTCTGGCTCAACTTGTCTTGTGGATCTGAGGGCCATTTTTGAAGTTTTGGCATCCAAACTGGGATACTGCCAGAGTAACTGCCATGCTGTCAAGCACTTTGCTTTCTAAGGGTAAGTTAAAGAGGCTCGCTTCCTAACACAGCCCACCAGTCACTGTAGCTGGTACTGATTAACTCTGTGTACTTGTGTTTCATTCAGTAGTAACAAGAGTCCTGACTGCCATGTTTTCAACTCATGTCCCAGCCCCTTGCACCTGCTATTCTTGTCTCCATATTATTTCTTCTCTTCTCTATTTATGTAGTTCAATCTTCCCTTACTTCACCATCTCTATGATCTGTATACTACCTGTTCTGTTGTGAACAAACTGGCGTTAATTTTTTAAATTAATTTTTTCCAGATCATGAAAGAAATACATGTTCAATATAAGACATTTATAAAATTAAAAAGTATATATTAAAAACAACAGTTGTATTGCCCCAAAAGCACAACCCAGATATAACATTTTTGATATTCTGTGTTTGCCTACAGGCTTTTTCCCCACATGTGTATCCTTACTAGTTAAATGATTTTTCGGAATGGTTGATATTTTCTAAATTGTGGAGGAAGCCAATTAGGGGATCACTCTGCTCCTTTGTTTCCCTATACACTGGTTCTCACTATTCTCCAAGAGGAAAAATCAGAGTGGAGGGTTTAGAAGTGGAAACTGGCACATGAGTTGTCCAGCCCCTTCCTCTTTTCCTTCTCTTGGGACCCAGTGGCCTATAAAGGAGCACACTTTTTGTTCTACTCCTCCATGTGGTAAGTCTTAGTGAGGTGGGTACCCGGTGGGAGGCCTATCCCAGCCCAGCTCTGCTGAAGACCGAATGGGAAGCTCTGTCTAATTTTGGAGTGTTACAAAGACCACATGCCACTTGCTTCAACTGCAGCGTTTTTTGTAATAAAGCTCATATTTTAGCCTTCATTCTGAGGAGCTTTTAATCTTATTTTTCAAGTTGTTCAGGACTTGGACAGGAAAGAAGGATGTTGCTTTATTCTTCACACAGCGACAAAACACATGTGCTCTGTGATGGATGCTGTGATGTGCCATCTAGGTGGCCCTTTCATAAAAGCTTGTTTTCCCAGCTTCTGGAATTAGCATCAGCACAGGGCTGTCAGCCCCTTCAGGGACCACCTCAGGTGTGAAGAGCATCCCCATCCAAGGTCATGACCTTTCTTTGGAAGCCTACATCCAATAGCTGATTGATGTATGGGTATAAAGTCCTGGTCCGTCTTTTGGGACATTCAATTGTCATTTTAGCTCCAGAGCTCCCTGAGCATCAAAAAAAGATTATCATTGGGTATAATTCATAGGTTGGTTTCTTCTTTTGCTCACAACTGCTTCCTTTTTCTCTGTTCTACAGATGTTCCCAAGGCCCCTCCTTAAGAAATATCCAACATACCAAATTCCATCTCTGAGACTGCTGAGTCTATTTCCTGAGAAACTTAACCCCTCACATTTATATATACAAATACACACACATCACTTTATTAAAGGTATATGCTGTAATAACCACATATTATTAATAATAGAGGAATCTAATAATAGAGGAATAATATTGTATTCAATGGTGATTCCATAATTATTTTATCTAACTCCTGTTCTTGGACATTTTTTGTATTCCTAATCCCTTCTGTTTTAAATATCACATCACAAAAAAACCTTTGTTTACAAATATTTTTGCACATATCTAAATCTAATTAATTGTGAAGGATAAATACATTTGTGAGAGTGAAATTACTGCATAAAATAAGATGCATATTTTTAAAACATTTTGATGTTACTGTCAATTTGCCCTCTGAAAAATCTCACACCAGTACACACTCCCACCAGCAGGAAAGGTGAAAATCTATTTCAAAGCACATTTACTAACATTGATGTTTTAAATAATATATGATCTAGTTATTTAATTATGTTTTTATTTTCCTTATTAATGAGTTAGAAAATTCATTTATATATTTATTAGCCAATAAATATTATCTCTTTCTTTGTGAATTATATGTCCACATACTTCGTTTATCCTTCTTGGTTGTTATTTTCCTTAAAAATATTTTATAAAACTTTTCAAAACCAAAGAGTAATGACATTTGTATAGTACTGAGCTTAACATGAAAGAAATTGATCATTCTCTCCATTTGAGTGTTCTTTCATGATATAGTCTATACCAATGATTCTCAGCTGCCAGTAGTTTTGCTTCCCAGGGCATCTAGCAATGTCTGGAGACAATTTTGATTGTCATGACTTTGCAGGGAGGGGAGGGAAAGGAGGTGCTACTGGAATCTAGTTAAAATCTAGTGAATAGAGGCTAAGGATGCTGCTAAACATCTTACAACAGGGAAGACCACTAAAACACATAATTATCCAGTCCAGAATATCAATCATGCCAAGACCGAGAAACCCTCATCTGTACAGAGAGTTCTGCAAAGTTCTCGGTTGTGCTGCTAACATCTTACAACAGGGAAGACCACTAAAACACATAATTATCCAGTCCAGAATATCAATCATGCCAAGACCGAGAAACCCTCATCTGTACAGAGAGTTCTGCAAAGTTCTCGGTTGAGTTTATTCATAGGTGTGTGTGTGTGTGTGTGTGTGTGTGCACGTGTGCAAGTGCGGGCATATAAAAATTCTTCAATTACATTTTCTGACTTAATGTTGGTTGAAATGAATTACTTTTTATGTGTGTATTTTGAAACTCTAAATCTTTTTTTTGGTATTTATATATTTGATTTCTTACTCTCCTGTGTTTTCTATTTAATGATATTGTTCCTGATAATAATACAGGTGTTATAATTTTGAAATTATTTTGTGTATAATGTAGGTAAGAAAAATTAGTAAGTGTATTGACGTTTTTGGAAATCAGGGTTTTCAGTTCCTCCAGTACCCTACATGTTATAAAGCACAACTATTACTTAATTATAGTATAGGGCTGTTATTTTCTAATATAATAGTATCACTAATAACAGCTACTGTATACTGAGTCTCTCTGCTGTCTGTCTGGTGTGTGTCACTCTACTCACTGATACACATGCAATACTCCGTTTGTTCCTCATAATAATTCTATGAAGTGGTTATTATTTCCCCTGAACTTCACAAATGAAGTTCAGAGATTTTAAAAATATGTCAAATGCCATCCAACTAAAATATGGCAAAGATTCAAACTTTTGTGTGCTCAACTCCAAAGCTATGCTCCTTCTATTTAAAATATTAAAAATGGAGCTAAAATACCTTAGTGAATTCAGATCTTTAGCCTATAGCTGATACTATTTGTTCTTGCAGATGAAATTTGAGGATCCTTTTACCAGGTACTATCTACCTCTGAGACTGTGATTGGAATTGGACGCATAAGTATATGTAAGTTATTTTCAATTATCCACTAATCTATACAATAAATATTTCCAGTCAGGGCAGTAATAACAGGCACCGATATTTATCTTTCAACATTTTCATGTTGAAGTGACAACAACTGCTATTGATTGTTAGTGTGAATATTACTTCAATGTCACAAATTTCTCAATAGCTTTTTTGGTTTTATTGGCATGAATTGTTTGTTTATATATATCATTCTTTCACAAGATGTGAATTCCTAGCATATTTATTTTTTCTTAATCCTCCTCAACATACATAAAATGTCAGTCTGGAATAATTATAGGTAGAGCAAATAACAAGTCATTCTATGTGACAGGCACCTAATGGCTTCTGGGACCTGGTCATGTCATAAGCCTTCTATGCTGAAGTGCTTTTCTGCTCCGAGGAAACCTTCTTTGAGGCTGAAGCTGTTCTCCCCTCCCAGACTGAGAGACAGTAATGAGAGGGTTAACTAGTC
Source organism: Lipotes vexillifer (assembly GCF_000442215.2). Classification (NCBI taxonomy): domain Eukaryota; kingdom Metazoa; phylum Chordata; class Mammalia; order Artiodactyla; family Lipotidae; genus Lipotes; species Lipotes vexillifer. The sequence goes on from NW_006771098.1 coordinate 90,736, forward strand.
CAATTATTTGCAAGTGTAATTGTCCATAATTTGAAGAGGGCAAATATCCTGCTTTCTGGAGCTTATAGGAAAGAGAGGAAAGATTCATATTAACTAGGAGAGGTGAGCTTCCTCTGTCATTTCTCTTTCAAGGAAGCTTCAAACACTTTGCACTGAGGGAAAACAAAGGTGTTAGACTGTTAGAAAAATAATTGCAGCATTGAAGCTAGGAACTGCTGTGAATAGCAGCAAGTGGAGAGAATTGTTAGAGCTCAGGAAGTTCAGCAATGGACTCTTGTCTTGACCAGTTTATAACAGGAGCCATATTACAACCTAGGTAACTCTGGAGGTCCACTGGACTGCATGCTCTCAGCTTCTGGGAACTATCCCTAAAATCTCATAAATTCTCTTGTTTTGCTTCAGCTAGTTCAAATAGGTTTATTTCATCGAAACTAAAGAGTTCTAACGAATAAAAGACTACAGTAACCAATTCAGATACTGAATCCTCTGGGGAAAGGTATATTCCCTTTTTTGAGCATTAAGCCTTCAGCTCTGGGAGACAGGCAAAATGCACACTGTCCCTCAGATGAAAAGTTCAGTTTCTCTGGGAAATCTATTTGGTTAGCTGTAGAGCTACTTTGCTAACCAGTATGCTGAAGAGCTACTGTATTAAGTAGCTGTATTAAGTACTGTATTACTGTATGTAAGAATCTCCAGTATTCTAGAGCTAGAATCTAAGCTAGAATCACCCTTTTCGTGGTGCAGATTGCATTTCCATAACAGGTCAATTAGACAATGAAAAATCACTTCTCGAAATTAATTCAACACACTCCACTGCCCTTATGTTGGTTTCAGCAAAATGTCTAAGATATATATTCCTATGCCTTGAACAAAATGGTTCAGTAATTTTCTTCAGCTTCTAGTCACTATTCATTCAGTTCAATTCATTTTAAGTGTGATTGTGTCCAGACTGTGGTGTGATCTGATTAAGGAACCACAAAAAAGACATGTAACTTCCCTTGGGAAAATTGTATTTTGGGGGTTTACATTTCTAGTCTGAAATAAATTAGTGCCTACTTGGTTACTTCACTACTTTACTTTCATTGAATAGATCATATTTTGGAGTCACAGCCTTTAAATTTTAGGTGATGCTGCCCAGGCAAGTAAAAGCCATGTAGCTGTTTCAGTGACCCATGGAAAACCAATTTCCCTTCCAAACTGAGAGATCTCAAGAGAAAAGAAGACAAAACAAAACAAAAATTACATGATTCTAAATGAACCAGACTCTTGAAGTTGTGTTCATCTCTAACAGCTATGATTCAATGATCCCAAAAGATAAATGTATGAAAACAAGAAAGACTTCACCTGAATGTAGAAGAAAACCATCCACTGAAGATGAATGATTCATGAAATATTTTTCCTATTTTTTAAAAACTCGTCTGCAGTAAAAATCTTTTTAAATGAGAAACTACATTTGGGAGATTTTCTCTATGTACACTAATGTCTTTTTTTTTTTTTTTTTTCTATTTTGGTTCTTTGCAAATGGGTCTAATCCAGGTAAAAAAAAACTGGAAAATTCAGCTTTCTTATCTGTAGAATGGGACTAACAGTACTTATATTTTAGGGCTGCTATGAGAAATAAAGGAAATAGTTAATGTAAAAATGTTTGAAATTCTAACCATGTTTATTAATGTAAGTTCATTTATTCATTCAGCAAGTATTTGCTGAGTGAGCCCTATGTGTCAGGCACTGTTCTAGGTTTTGGAGATGTAGCAGTGAGGAAGACAAGCTCCATTCCTTCAGAGACCTTACTTACTAGTGAGAGAGAAAAACATTAACAATAAATGATAGTATTTAATTAGTGTTCATTTACTTTGATGTGATAACAGTTATTGGGATTGTGTAGGAAATTTCCTTATTCCTAGGATAAGGTGGAGAATTTAGGGGTGAAAGAATGATGAAGAATTTAGGGGTGATATATTGCAATGTTTGCAACTTTAAAATATTTGGCAAAACCTCTTATGTGTATGTGTATATGTATACATATATGTATATTTGTGTGTAAATGTGTGTATACACACACATACGTGAGAGAGAGAAAGTAAATGTGGCAAAATGTTAACAACAAAAAAATAAATAAATAAATTTAAAAAATAAATAAATATATGCTATAATATTTAGAAATGATCTTTCCTATGAAGAAAAATATTCATTTTACTATAGCTCTTTAACAAAAAGCCATGACATATCAATAGGATTTCCGGACAAGAGGGATTACCAGATTTAGATGACAGAATAGAATGATCCTAATAGTATCATTCATGATCTTGTCCCACTAACCAACCAGACATAGTGCAAAGAAACTTGAAGAGGATAGTGGAAGTCAAACTACTAGGGGTTACATATATTGTGAGTTTTGAAATCTTTATCAAAGTAAACAAATTGAACAATAGGTAAATTGTATCTTTTTTTTTTTTTTTTTTTGCGTTACGCGGACCTTTCACTGTTGTGGCCTCTCCCGCTGCGGAGCACAGGCTCCAGACGCACAGGCCCAGTGGCCATGGCCCACAGGCCCAGCCGCTCCGCGGCATGTGGGATCCTCCCAGACCGGGGCACGAACCCGTGTCCCCTGCATCGGCAAGCAGTTTCTCAACCACTGCGCCACCAGGGAAGCCCTGTGTCTATTACTTTAAAAAAGGTTGTTAATTCTGGATTTGGTAACCTTTTTGAAGTAGGTTAATAAAAAGAAAATGTAATTGGCCAATATTTCTGAAATTGAATACTCTTTATGCCCCTAAAGAACCTATTAAAATAGAATTATAATAATGATAATGATTAATACTTATAATGATAATAATATGATAGTAATAACAGTTGTTAACATTTATTGAAAGCTTACAATGAATCACATTTTTGCAAAGCCCTTCAAAAGCATATCCTCATTGAATCTTTAAAACACTATGAGGAAACAGACTCACAGACATAGAAAACAAAATTATGGTTACCAAAGAGGGAAGGGGTAGGGGAGGGATAAATTAGGAGTTTGGGATTAGCATATACAAACTACTATATATAAAACAAATAAATAATAATGTCCTACTGTATAACACAGGGAACTATATTCAATATCTTGTAATAAACTAAAATGGAAACAAATAAGAAAAGGATATATATATATATATATATATATATATATAGACATATATACATGTATAACTGAATCACTTTGTTGTACACCAGAAACTAACACAACATTGTAAGTTAACTACACTTCAGTAAAAGAAAAACACTTTGAGTTACTTGCCATTATCTTCCTCAATTTATGGGTGAAGAAACCAAGACTTACAGAAGTTCAGTACCTTCTTCAAGGACACAGAGTTGGTAGAGAAGAATGTCAAATGCTTCTCTATTGATTTCAGAGCTCTAAAAACACTTTGCCAATACTCTTTGTTCTTACTGGATTATGAACTTTTCCTTCATTACCTATTCTGTACAGTTTATTCAGCATCCTACTATATTGGGTACCTTATATATCATGCCTTTCTTAATTATCTAAAAAATATGATGAGGTGTGTCTTAGTCAGCTATTGGTATATAGCAAACCATAACAAAAATGAGTGGCAAAATCAATAAGCATTTTTTCTCACTCATGGATTTTTGAGACAGACGGAGCCAGCTAATCTAGTTCAGGCTCAGCTAGAATTGGCTGCAAGCCATGGATCATCCAGATATGATCTACATGCCTTTCATTCTCTTTGGACCATTCAGCTAACTTGAGTATATGTTTCTCATGACTATGACAGAAGCACAAGACAGCAAACCCCACCCAACCCCACCCAGCCCAACACAAGCAAATGTCAAGCCTTTTTCTCATCAGACCTTATAAAATTCCTTCAGCCAAAGTAAGTTACATGGGCAAGTCCAACATCAGTGGAGTTCGAGAACATATTTGGACTTAGTGGAAGAAACTGCAGAGGCATATGGCAAAAGACATGGATACAAAGAAGATAAAGATTTGGTGACAATGATGCAATCTACCACAGATATCTACAATATTATTACAGATGAAGAATTAGAGACTTAGGTTGCTTAAAAACTTGATTTTGGTTAGCTGGCTCTTAACTGAAATAGTAAATCTTTTCTGCCCATTCTCAAAGAAAAATGGCTTTCCAGTATTGGGAGATGTTAACGAAGAAGGAACAAAGAAGGAACTTGAGAGAGTTTAAGGTGTATGCCTCTGTTCCTCCTCTGTGTCCCTTGCAATAACTAATCTTGTTCGTGACCCACAATGCATGGCCAATAAATGTGTGATGATCAAGAAGTAGCCATCAAAGACTCCAATTAAACCAGAGGCAAATGTACAAAAATGATAGTGTTGAGTGGGACATTTTTATAGGTAACTTTTCTATACTCATGGTATTTGTACAGAAGGAATTTTAAAGTAATGCAAAAGTAGAGCTGGCCTTTCAGCAAAGAAATACATATATTTGGGGGAGAGAGATGATTAAAATGAAACTCTGGCATTCCTTAAGTAGCATTATTAAACAATCTATTTAGCAAACCTGTTATCCTCGTCAGTTTTTACTAGGAAAAAAACAAAACAAAGCAAAACAAAAACAGACAAACCATGATTACGGACTTGTGCTTCCCAAATGGAGGCAGATTTGGCCCTTTGTTTCTCATCCTTCTAGAGATGCAATCTTGGGCTTTTTTTTTTTTTTTTTTTTTT
>NW_006771098.1:101718-137450 GCF_000442215.2 Lipotes vexillifer
CGCGGGCCTCTCACTGTTGTGGCCTCTCCTGTTGCGGAGCACAGGCTCCGGACACGCAGGCTCAGCGGCCATGGCTCACGGGCCCAGCCACTCCGCGGCATGTGGGATCTTCCTGGACCGGGGCACGAACCCGTGTCCCCTGCATCGGCAGGCGGACTCCCAACCACTGCGCCACCAGGGAAGCCCGAAAATATATTCTTTTATGACTTAAATAATTAAAGTCAGTAATCATGGAAAAACCAGAAGAACTACTTGCTCATATTAAAATTTTAATCAATCCTGAGGAAAAAGAACAAAGCTGGAGGCATAACCCTTCCAGACTTCAAACAATACTGCAAAGCTTCAGTAATCAAAACAGCATGGTTTTGGCACAAAAACAGACATATGGATCAATGGAACAGAATAGAAAGCTCAGAAATAAAGTGGCAGGGGTGGTGGTGTTGTGATGAATTGGGAGATTGGGATTGACATATATACACTAATATGTGTAAAAGGATAACTAATAAGAACCTGCTGTATAAAAAAATAAATAAAATTAAATTTAAAAACAAGTAAACACACACACCTACAGTCAATTCATCTTTGACAAATAATATACAATGGGAAAGAGACAGTCTCTTCAGCATGTGGTGTTGGAAAAGTTGGACAGCCGTATGTAAATCAATGAAGTTAGAACACACCCTCAAACCATATGCAAAAATAAACTCAAAATGGCTTAAAGACTTAAATACATAAGAAGACATAACACCATAAAACTAGAAGAGAACATAGGCAAAACATTCTCTGACATAAATCGTTCCAATGTTTTCTTAGGTCAGTCTCCCAAAGCAATAGAAATGAAAGCAAAAATAAACAAATGGGACCTAATCAAACTTATAAGCTTTTGCACAGCAAAGGAAACCAAAAACAAAAGGAAAAGAGCACCTACGGACTGGGAGAAAATATTTGCAAACAATGCAAGTGACAAGGGCTTAAATTTCCAAAAAAAAAAAAAAAAGAAGGCCCAAAAAACCAAAAAAAAAAAAAAAAAAAAAAAAAAAAAGTTAAAATAGCAGTAGAATCTCTCATTCTGCAAATAGCAGTAGAATCTCTCATTCTACATAGCCTTATAGAAAGAATCAGGGGACTCTAAAGCATCTGAAGAAACATTCTCAAGGAGTTAATTTCTAGCTTATACAACTATTTACAGAGCTCAGATATATGTTCAAAGCATTTCAAAGCCTTGAAAAATAGCAGTAGAATCTCTCATTCTACATAGCCTTATAGAAAGAATCAGGGGACTCTAAAGCATCTGAAGAAACATTCTCAAGGAGTTAATTTCTAGCTTATACAACTATTTACAGAGCTCAGATATATGTTCAAAGCATTTCAAAGCCTTGAAAAAAATCATGCTCTAGTCACAATGTCACTGTCCTCAATATTAACACACGGGTAATCTCGGGTTACAAAGACCAGCATTCAAGAAAGGCTGCTGCATGGCGTTCATGAGAAGATATGTAGTGTGATCAAGAACTGACCTATACCAATTTGGTCATAGATAAAAGGAGCTGCCGGTAAAGTCAGAGCTGGCTGGTGTTTCTTACTCCCCATAATATAGCTGCCGGATTATAAAGAAAGCAAGTCATGAATTAGCCCTCAGTTCTGTCTCCTACATGGACATTTATTCGATTACTATTTATTAGGAAAGCTGGTATAGAAGGGGTTTATACAATCTGTTTTCTACACTTTAAGAATCCCCAGTTGTATGTCCTCTAGGTGAGTCCATCACTAAGTGGTTTTGATGAGGACATGGCAAAATTCCTGAGACAGGGAATCCATCTAATTGGCATCATGCAATCCAGGCATTCTTCCAAAACCAATAACTGGACACATGACCAATTAGGGGATCAAAAGCATGGATATTGTCTCTGAGAGGAGCAAGTAACAAGCAAAGATGGTTTAGCCAAGCCACATATCTTGAATGTTTTCAATTTTTCAAACAAGTCTCCTTTTAAAAATAAATGATGATGGGCTTCCCTGGTGGCGCAGTGGTTGAGAGTCCGCCTGCCAACGCAGGGTACACGGGTTCATGCCCCGGTCCGGGAATTTCCCACATGCCGCAGAGCGGCTGGGCCCGTGAGCCATGGCTGCTGAGCCTGCGCATCCGGAGCCTGTGCTCTGCAATGGGAGAGGCCACAACAGTGAGAGGCCTGCGTACCACAAAAAAAATGAATAAATAAATAAATAAATAATAAAAAATAAATGATGAATACAATGGAATATTATTCAGCCATAAGAAGAAATGAAATTGAGTTATTTGTAGTGAGGTGGATGGACCTAGGGTCTGTCATACAGAGTGAAGTAAGTCAGAAAGAGAAAAACAAATACTGTATGCTAACATACATATATATGGAATCTAAAAAAAAAAAAAAAGGTTATGAAGAACCTGGGGCAGGACAGGAATAAAGACACAGTCGTAGAGAATAGACTTGAGGACACGGGGAGGGGGAAGGGTAAGCTGGGACAAAGTGAGTGGCATGGACATATATACACTACCAAATGTAAAATAGCTAGCTAGTGGGAAGCAGCTGCATAGCACAGGGAGATCAGCTCCGTGCTTTGTGACCTCATACAGGGGTGGGGTAGGGAGGGTGGGAGGGAGAGGCAAGAGGGAGGAGACATGGGGATATAGGTATATTTATAGCTGATTTACTTTGTTATAAAGCAAAAACTAACACCCCGTTGTAAAGCAATTATACTCCAATAAAGATGTTAAAAAATAAAATAAAATGATGATAATAACAACATTAATTTCATCAGTAAAAAAACATTTTTATATCTACTGCCCACTTAGTAAAGTATCAGTTGTGGATTAGGTGTTGATAGCAGAGGATGTGTTTCTCTGCTATCTCTGGAATGTGACCCTTTATCATATTGCTAGTTGAAGACCTCTGGACTCTAAAGTCCTGATAGCATGGTACTGTCTAATCACCCTTAGAGCTAAAAATAACTGGCACACGTTAACTATGTTGAAGTGTTTTAAAGCAAATTATAGGCATTATAAAAAAACATCCTGGAAGAAGTATGGGATTTTGAACAAAGGTCTCTTTAGCAGATACTTGCTGAGGTATGTGATGTTTCAAAAATTATTTAACTTCCTGTAGTCCCAATATAGTCAACCATAAAGAAGGGAATGTAGTAATACATATTTCATAGGATTGTGATGAGAATTAATTAAAATTTCAAAAAGTGCTTTATAAATGGTAAACATTACTTTTAGGTTTAATAAAGGTTAAATGATCCTTAAGGGTAGGTGGAAGTATATTTTTGTAGACAAAGGAGAGTTTTCTTAGTCCTACTTTATGCCAGGGATTTTGCTACTTGCTTTATTGAGAAGATAGAAAAATATAAGCTCTATAATCTTTAATGTCAAAGTAGAAAACCTATAAGCTCCATACTCTATGATTCAGTCATATCTAATAAAAATCATGCTGATACCAGAGGCTATAAGGGATCTTATTAGCAAATGTTAATGAAAATTGGGGGAAGATAAAAGATTGTGGACTCAGGTACATTGCAGGAAGCAAACTTCTGAACTCTAAAGTCATTTACTGCTCATTGATAAAGATAAAATTTTGGAATGTTTGCAAGGCATTTGACTTAGTGTTATCACAAATACACACTCTATTTCTTGCTAGAGTAAGATCTGTGTCAAATTTATACCTGTTCTCTATCTCCTCATCATAAAACTCCTTGCCTATTTTTGAAGAATTTCCTTTAAAATTAGGGACTTCAAAAGTTTAAAGGCTTCTCTTATGAAATGTAACCAATAATTCTGAAGCTATATATTCTAGTTGCTTGCATGCAACAAGTATATTATGATTCATAATTGTTTGCTGCCCCTCCCTGGAGGACAATTATAATTTCATGACCAGTTGATGACAGAATCAGCCAGTAAGTAAGAATAGAAATGAGTGAATTCCATTTCAAGCAGAAATTTTAAGCACCAGCTCACACTTCCTCTTTGTTATGAGTCAACAGTGTTTTATACATTGGATATTGCAGAGGGCCCAGAGGGAATACACCATGAATAAGAGCCATACACCACTCCATGATGGACACATAGCATTAGTAATAGATGAATCTTTGCTGTTGCAGAACACTGAGATTTTACAGTCATTTGTCACTGCAGTCTATCCTGCAGTGTTCCACTCACAATCTGTAACTTCATTTGTGTATAAGACATTTAAAATCCATTGTTACTTTGTTAATCAGAGAACATATTCTGTGTCTGACTTTTTTCCTTCAAGGCACATGGTGACTGACACTGATTATTTTGAAAAATAATGTGAAGGGTTTTTTTTTTTTCTTCAACAGCAGCTCTACCTGGATCTAAATTAAATAGGGAGACAGCAAGGCAGGTTTCTTGTATCCTATATAAGAAAAGCAAAGAAATATAACTGGCAGTAGAAAAGTACTAATACTGCCCAGAGTGATCCCAGGCATGTAGTAGTTGCTCAATCAATATTTGTGGGATGAATGGATAAAATATAATACCAGTTAATTCAAGTAACAGTGACATGTAAATTGGTCTTTTTTCCCCACAGTATTAGTCTGCTCCTGCTGTAAAATAATTGTATAAGAGACAAACCCAGAATTTCAGTGGCTTAGGAAATTAATGTTTCCTTATTCATAGGTCTGTGGGACACTTGGTATGGCTCTATTTCAGTCCAGTCCAGTTTAGGTCTGTTCCACATGTTTCTCATTCTAAAACTGGTTATTCAGTGAATTCTGTCCTCATGTGGAACCATAGAAGCTCAACAGAATAAGTCAAACCATGCAACTATACTTTCTGCTTGCATACCTGTGCACATTTAATTACTCAAAACAAGGCACAGAGCCAAGCTGAATATCAACAAAGAGGAGATACAGTCTCTATCTACTCTCCTGGAAGGTCCATAGCAAAATTTACCGACACAAAGTTGTAAGATAAGGAGGGCGTAAAGGGTGGGAACAAGAATACTAACTCATCCACCAAAGATGACTTGTTTTTGAATAACAGTTTAAAGGCAACATCAATAAACAGCAGTAACCTCCTCTACAGTACTAATTATCTCTGCTGAGAATTTTACAGCAATCTTTGGTCCACTGAGGACTGCTTAAACTCAATCGTTATAAACAGTTGAAATTCTGAAATTGAGTAATACATGACATGGGAATCTCTGCTAGTAATAAATGATCTTTTTAAAAAATCTAATTTTAAATTCAAGAAGTATTTGTGAACCTTTGAAATGTATTTTGAGTAAGGCTTTGTAATGAAACCCATGTAACTATAATTCATATGTTAATGAACATGTATGATGGTGATGGTTAATTATATGTGCAAACTTGGCTGGACCACAGTACTCAGAAATTTGGTCAAACACCAGTCTGGAGGTTTCTGTGCAGGTATTTTTCAGATGAGATTGATGTTTAAATTAGCAGACTTTGAGTAGAACAGATTATTCTCCAGAATGTGGGTGGGCCTCATCAAATTAGCTAAAGGCCATAAAAGAAAAAGACTGAAGCTCCCCCCAGGAAGACCGAATACTACCTCCAGACTATGTTTAGACTCAAGCTGAAACATTAACTCTTTTCTGGGTCTCCAGCTTGCTGGCCTGCCCTGCAGAGTTTGAACTTGCCAGCCACTGCAAATGTGTGAGCTAATTCTTTAAAATAAATCTATCTCTCTATATACACATATCTTATTGGCTCTGTTTCTCTGGAGAACCCAGACTAATACAATGACTAACATTACCTATGAATGGCAGAAAAGGTATGAATTGGGAGATAATTATGAATTTTACAGTTATGAATGATTAACGCATTTAAAAGATCTCTCATTTTCAACATGAAGTAAAAGTATCCACTCTTTATTAATTGATAATAATAGAGACAAGGTGAGGAATGCAGATACAGCATCATCATCAAATCTACCTTCCGCAACAAATCCTTTAAAAATTACATAAAAATATGTTTTAAATATAATAAGTACAGAATATAATGGAAAATAAGATAGAGTGACTTCAGCAGAACAGAAATTTTGAGAACCACCTGAAAGGTGAATTGCAGACATAACTGATTGGCCAGAGACAAAATTAAGAAAACCACAGCCTCCAAAATATGAAGAAAAGCTGGAATGTAAATTCAAGCAATTTTAATGATTCTTGAAACTCAGAGTCAGATTATACAAAGAGTCAGAGAGGACCCTGGAGAGTTTACCTAAGCAGGACTATATTTTTGGAATGCTGAGTTCTTTCTCTTCCCTTGCTCTGACTGAACAAGGAGCAGCAGGGACATTTCTGAGGCTCCTAGTGTGGGCCTGGGGGTCTGAGAGAAAAGCAGAGCAAAGCTTGAGCTAACGCCAGTTTGCAGCCTAAGTTGAAGTTGGGGTAAAGGGACGGGGGAAGAGTGGAAAACAAAGAAAAGTGGTTCGTGACAGAAAGGAAATGATTTACAGTGCTTTCAAGCCAAGTCAAACATTTTTATTCTGGTAATTGGTGGAAGCCTGGGGCAAGAGGACTAGTTCTTCTGTCTGTATTCTCCCCAGCACATCCTGAAAATAAAGCTCACTTGTTGCATCCTCCACAAAGATACAAACCTCACAGTCACCTCAGCCAGTCAGAGAGAGGTCTATTGGTGACAAAGACTGGCATACGGGCAAAGGAACTGTTTCTCAGTACCCTGACTAATCTGCTAGTCCTTCGCTCCTAACTCAGATTGGCAAACCACGGATCACCAGACTTCTGGAGAAAGGCAGTGAGCTGAAAGAGAATGAAAAAATAAACAAGATATTCTGTATTTAATATATTTTAAACATATTTTTCTGTAACTGGTAGCAGATTTGATGCAGAACATAGAATTGATAATGATGCTGTATCTGCATTCTTCATCTAGTCTCTATGATTGTCAATTAATAAAAAGTGGAGGGGCTTCCCTGGTGGCGCAGTGGTCGAGAGTCTGCCTGCCGATGCAGGGGATGCGGGTTCGTGCCCCGGTCCGGGAGGATCCCTCATGCTGCGGAGCCGTTGGGCCGTTGGGCCGTGGCTGCTGGGCCTGCGCGTCCAGAGCCTGTGCTCTGCAACGGGAGACGCCACAACAGTGAGAGGCCCGTGTACCACAAAATATAAATAAATAAATAAAGAGTGGATACTTTTACTTCATGTTTAAAATGAGAGATTTTTTGCATACATTAATCATTCCATAACATGGTAAGCAAAGAACAGTTAACTTTGGTAAAAGATCAGAAATTCCAAAAATAAAGGGGGATTTAAAAAAATTATTTAATTAACATTCTCCAAAAAACAGAGTAGCCCTTGCAATAACAAATATTAAGAATCTGCACTATGACAATTACTAAAATGAAAAGAGTAGCTGAAATTAGAGAAAAATCAGAATGGTGAAGTAGAGAAGAGAAATGGCTAAAGAACAATTTAATGACATGTAAAATTAAGTCAAAGAGATTTTTTAAAAAGTAAAAAGACAAAGATATTAAAAGTGCAAACAAATTAAGACGCATGGAGATCAATGCAGGGTATCTAATATCTGTCTAAAAGGAGTTCCAAATCAAACAATAGAGATAATTGATGAAAAGAAATAGAAAACCTACTTTCCCACTGAGATAAAGCCATATGGTCTTAGATGAAAATTGTCCACTGAGTGACAAACAGCATAAATTTAAAAAGAAAAGAACATACACATATCCTGATTTACCTAAGAACTTCAAGAATAAAGAAAAACTGCTAAAATTTTCAAAATCACTAAGTTACTCACAAAAGAAAAAGATTTCCACTAGGGATCTGGGTGGTGCCTATATTGTAGAATGGATCTTACGTTTTCTACAGAAAAAAAAAAATCGAAAATACCTTTGAAACTATAATTTTACACTTAGCCAATATGTTGGTCAAGAAGAGCAGGTTATGACATGTGAAGACAATTAAAGGACATTCTGCAGGAGAGTGAAATGTGAAATCAAGAAAAACACTGAAATTTAAGAAAGAATGCTGAGTGAAGAAATGTAAAAATAGTAAAGTTTCAATAAATGTTGATATGCAATATCAAATATAATATGTGGATCAAAAATCCAATACAATCATTACATGAAAAATTGGGGAGGGGCAGATGGAAGAGGAACTTGGTGATAAGTGAAACTGCAAAGGTCCTCAGATTGGATTTTTTTTTTAATAGTGTTTATTTATTTTTACTTGTTGATAGTTTTGCTTTATTTATTTATGGCTGTGTTGGGTCTTCGTTTCTGTGCGAGGTCCTTCTCTAGTTGTGGCAAGCGGGGGCCACTCTTCGTTGTGGTGCGCGGGCCTCTCACTATAGCAGCCTCTCTTGTTGTGGAGCACAGGCTCCAGACGCGCAGGCTCAGTAATTGTGGCTCATGGGCCCTGTTGCTCTGCGGCACGTGGCTCATGGGCCCAGTTGCTCTGTGGCATGTGGGCTCTTCCCAGACCAGGGCTCGAACCCGTGTCCCCTGCATTGGCAGGCAGATTCTCAACCACTGCACCACCAGGGAAGCCCTTGGATTGGATTTTGACCAAAGAGAGAGTACAAGTATTAACTTTAGACTTTATTATTCTTAGAAAAAAATAGTCAAAATATCAGCTTCAAAATCAAAGGTAATCATTGGAAGCCTAGAAATATAATGTATAATTTTTAAAACTCAAGAACACTTCAAAAAACTGAAATGAATGATAACTATAGAACAAGGAGAAAAGATAGCCAAATTTCTGCCTATAAAATGATTGGAATCACAAAATTTTATAGGCAATTCCTAGCAAATTTTAGGACCCAATTATTTCTGTGTTATAATTTTTAACTCTAACCCTGACTTATACCTGTTCCCTTAATTAACAACCTCTGTGACAGTAAGAAATGAAATGATGAAGATCTAAATGAAGGATGACTATAGGATTAATGCAGAGTAAAGGGATTTCCACGAGATTAAAGAGATAGAATTGCAAAAACTGTCTCAGTGCAATGTGGGGATGAAGGAAAGGTAGTAGTTAAGGATGATTCCCAGTTCAGGCGATAACTTCTTAAATGTCATATACTTAGGAAGCACTGTGTGTTGTGGGGAGAGAGGAGATGTTAAAATATAGGTACAGTATGGCATAGGACCTGGGGTCAAGGAGTATGACATTTGAAGGCTCCAAATCATTAACACCAAATCTCATTCTACCTGGGCAGTTTCTTAGCCACTCCAATTGTAATGCTCAATCTTCTTGAGTAAGGAGTCAGTGTTAGTGTAGCAGCAATGGTTTTCACTTTTATTCCCAATCCTGTGCCCTGGTTCCTGGAGATAACATCTCAGGAGCTACAGTTCAACAGAGACACTCTGATGTCATGTTGACTAACCTTAGGTTTTAGCTAACCTTAGATTTTGTAAATCACCATCAGTCATTTATTACTTGAATATTTTGTACTCATGCAGGGGCTAGTCAGTCATTTCTGTTCTTAGAAAATTACTTGCTCTTCCCAGAACCATGCAGGTTAGTCTTAACTGTCTTTATCCACCTCTCTCAATGTACACATAGAGAGAGGGAGCAACATATATACATATATACATATACATATATATATATATATATATATATATATTCTGTAGGCAGATATATGTGATCAAAAAATACATATTTCAATATTCCATAGCTATTATATTCAAAAGAGAAGTAGAGTACCAATATGTGCCAACATTATTAAGTTTTCAGAATATGTAAAATGATAAAAAGATTCTAAGATAATTCCACAAAGTAAGCATAAGTCCTAACAACAAAACTGGAGAAGGAATAAATTTATTCTAATCAAAAAGGATTTCTTTCTAAGAAATACAAGGAGGGTTTAGCATTAGGAAAATCATATATTATAATTCACTACATTAGTAGATTAAGAAAAAACAATTTTGATCATCCTGATAGATGTAGAAAGCATTTGATATGATTTTTGTTTAAAACATCTTAGCAAGTTAGAAATAGAAGGAAACTTATTTGACAACATGTGTATACCAGAACTTCCCAGCAAAACTTATACTTGAGGGTAAGTAGTTTTAAAAGTTACACTGAACTCAGGAACAAATTGTAGATACCAACTACTACTATCACTAGTCAATATCTTACTGGAGATTCTAGGCAAAGCAGTAGATTTAGAAAAATAAATTAAAACTTTACATATTTAAAAAAGACAAACTGTCAGAATTTACAAATGATATAATTCTCTACCAAGGAAATCCAGGAGAAATTATTTGAAATGTTCAAAAAATTCGTAATTGGCTTTAGTAATATTACTGGATAAAAAGATCTACATACAAAAAAATCACTACTTTATACAATAGAAATAAATAATAAAAAAAGGAGAAAATATTACTTGAATTAGCACCCAAACTATAAAACGTTAGGAATATAACCACTACCTATTCAAACAAAGAGGTAAACTTTTACTAATAAACATAAAAGAAGACTTAAGTAGACATATAAAGTTCACAAATGGAAAGACTAAATATTATAAATATATAAAATTCTCATGTTAATCTGTAAATTCAAAGCTATCCCAAGCCTATATTCTCAGATGATTCTGACAAGTTAATTCTTCAATTCAAAATGAAAAGGAAAATACATAGGTAGTGAAGAAATTTTTGGAAAAGAAAATAAAACCTTTTATATATCTAAAATGTTCAAGCAGACCCATATTTACATGTACCCAGAGTTATCTAAACTGTGAGGTTTGAGGGCTCAGGTCCCTACAAACCATCCTCATTTCTGACACCAGTTACAAGTTCATGGGGTTCCCCATACCACGCTTAGGTGCAATAATTAGCTAAAAGGAGTAAGGGAACTCACTGAAAACTGTTACACTCACATTACACATTGTTGATGGAAAAGGATACAGATTAAAATCAGCCAAGAGACAAGACACATAGAGTGGAGTCCACAAGGAGTCCAAACATGGAGCTTCCAGTAGTCCTCTCTCCACCAAGTCATGGACAGCCTGGTAACATTGTAGACAATCTGCACAGAGCATTGCCTGCCAGGGAAGCTCGCTTTCAGTGTCCAGAGTTATTACTGGGGCTTTATCACATAGTGCCTGCATGGTTCACTTTTAGTCTGAAGCCCCTTCTGGAAGTTAGGCTAATATCTTTCGTCATCAGTTCTTCTGGAAGTTGGAATTGGTATGTTGCAGCTCAAAGTCCTCATCATAAATCACACTGTTAGATTGTCCAGTGGCCAAAACCCTCATAGACACAAAGGCACTCCTGTCAGGCAGAATATTCCAGGGTTCTAGAGCTCTTTTCCCAGTCATCAAGGGCAAAGCCCAGACTTCTCTTTCGGTAAGGTTAATTCTTCACTACACAATATGGAAATTTAGTGTACAGCATGGAATTCAAATAGGAAATAATCTGCACATTTCCATATAAAAGTAATGGGAAATCTCTGGAAAAATGTATACTAAACTGTAAACTATAATATACGCCACTGTATGAAGAAAGCATAGGAATACTGGGGTTCAGGAACGTAAGGAGGGATTCATTTTTTGGTCTTTGTACTTCTAAAGTATTTGGATTTTTTTTTAACAATAAGAATCAATTAATAGATATCTTGTGTGATTTAAATAACTATTTCAAAAAATGAGATTTTCCCCACTTCCACTAAATAAATATGAATGTAAATCTATACAAATCAGGTTTAAGAAGAGCCCCATTTTTAGCTCACATGCATTAGTCTGGGCTTACCATCTCTCCTACTTACCTCTGAGAAGATGGAGGTTGGAATGAGCTGACTGCAACTCTATGAATCTATGAACATTACTTGTATATGTGGAGCCATTTCTTTTTTTCTAATTTTTTTTTTCTTAATCATTATTCCCAGTCAAATGGCACAGGCTTGAGAAGGCCAAAGACAGCCAGAGATTGCACTCTGGCGTACCCTCAAAGTATCCTTTATGAACTACCCTTCCTAAGTCCACCCTTTAAAGTCAATGTTTCCCACACTTCCTCCCTTGCTCTGCTTCTCTCACCAGACTGCAAAGCCTCAGAGGGTGAACTCAAACTACCTTGAAGTTGTCTTTTATCATTTGTGGCGATTCACGAATTATATTCCCTGCCTCCAATTCCATGGACTTCAATTTCTGTGTTTGATCTCTTTAACCTCTCTGTAACCTGTTTACTCTGCATTAATCCTAAAGTCAGTCTTAGTTTAGGTCTTCATCATTTCATTTCTTACTATCATAAAGGCTGTTAATTAAGGGACCAGGTGGTAATATACATAAGTGAAGCAGACAGCTCTAAGAAAATCCAGAGTAGTGAGGGCTATGAGGGGCTGGAGGATTCTTGACACTTTTAAAAGCATTCCCTTTCAAAGTTTTGTTTGCTGTGTTTGTGTTTTGTTTTGTTTTGTTTTCCATCATTCTGGCTAAATACTTCTGTGGCCAAATTCTGCGCTAGTTTGAAAACTCTGTGAACATGGTCTCTATACCATGTATCTTACAAATCTATTTGGCTTCTGGAATGATCTGTTTAGAAATGTAAATCTAATAATGTCATTCCTCTACTCCAAAGTTTTTCAAAGATTTAATTCTAGGCTAAAATCAAAATACCTTACCCTGGCACTCAATCTTTTAATTATCTGACTTCTGATTATCTTCGGCTATATCCCTTACCATTTCTATTTCACACTGTGATCCCGCTATTCTGAAATTCTGTCAGATCATACAATGTCCTATGCTCTACAGTGTTTCTGTGACATTCGCAACTTTTTAGAAGACTTCCCTGACTTTACTTACTTAACTTACTTGACCTTCCCTTATTCCACTCTGATGTAAGCCTCTTGTTCATTGTTTCTTCACTGCCACTGACCTACTTCCTTCAAAGCAATTTTTACAGACTGCATGAAATAGTATATGTTTGCTTTCTGCCTCTTTCACTAAAATGTGTGCTCTTTAGGGTAGGCTTGATGTTATGTTATCTCTGTAGAAATGGCATTTGGAAATTAACAGAGACAATATCAATATCTCTTTTTTTCCTGAATGGATTTTTCTTTTTCTAACTGTAAAGTTAGCCATTACTTTCAATATAACACCCTCTTGAACACAGGGTTTGGCAACAACAGAATTCAAGTTCTTCCTCTACTAGGTACTACCTGTGTGACATTAGATAAGTTAGGTAACCTTGCTAAACCTCAGTTTTCTCATAGTGCCTACCTCATCAGATGACTATGAAGATTTAAATAATATAATTCATTAGTACAAAGCCTAGCACTTTGGAGCTGTTCAAAACTGCAGATTATGGCCATGGTAATAGTACAGATCTTCCGCAACTTAGGATGGGGTTACACCCTGATAAAACCATCACAAGTTGAAAATATCATAAGTTGAAAATGATTTAACACACCCAATGTACCAAACATCATAGCTTAGCTTCACCTACCTTAAAGGTGCTCACAACACTTACATTAGCCTACAGTTGGGCAAAATCATCTAACACCAAGTCTATTTTATAATAAAATGTTGAATATCTCATGTAATTTATTGGATATTGTACAGAAAGTGAAAAACATTACACTTCTAAGCATAAATCAGTTGTTTACCATCGTGACCATACGGCTGACAGGGAGCTGCAGCTGCCCAGCATCACAAGAGAGTATCATACTGCATATTGCTAGCCTAGGAAAAGATCAAACTTCAAAATTCAAGGTATGGTTTATACTGAATGTGTATCACCTTTGTACCATTGTAAAGTCAAAAAATTGTTCAGTTTAACCATCATAAGTTGGGGACAGTCTATAGTAGCAGAAATAGAAATAATGCTGATAACATTTTAAAAATCAAACATTTGAAAACATTTATTTAAAAGCTAAACTGCAATTCAAAAGAAACAGTAAAGCATACTGAACTCTTATTATAGTGGTTCTCAGTAAACCCACACATACCTTTTCTTGCCTCAAACTGAACTAACTGCATCACCCTGTCCTTCATCCCCCCGAATGCTCCTCCTCCTGGGTTTCCTATGCGCCGAATAGTATTGCCATCCACACCCTTGGCTAATCCAGTGACTTGGGAAGGCCTTCCTGACTCCTCCTCCTCCTCAACTCTACAGCCAATCATCAAATCCTGTTGATTCTATCATACAATAGCCACCATACTAGTCTCACTACATTTTATCTTGCCGACCCTAACTGATTTTCTAAACAGCAGCCAGAAATAATCTGAACATTTCTCTTCCCCTCAGTACTTCCCATTGTGAAAACTCCTTCTGATTGCCTAGACAAGTCTCACAAGACTCGCCAGACTATGTTCTGGCCCAATACTCCAGCATCATCTCTGGCTACTCCCTCCTTTACACTTGGGCTCCACCAGCTTATAATTCATTCCATTCCTCCAATCTATCTTGCTTTTTTTCACCACTAAGTCTTCACACAAGCCATTTCCTTGTCTATAACTGGCTTCCCAAGTCTTCTTAACCTGGCAATCTACCATTCATTACTCATTTCCACCATATGTGTGATTTCTTCCAGGAAGCCTTCCCTGACAGATACCCCTTCTCCCTCCATGGCTCATGTAACACAGCACTTGACCTGTTTCACTGTATTAAAAATGCCTGCCCACTTGTCCTCCTTTTATGCTCCCTTATACTCTGAGCTCTATGAAAGCAGAAACCAGGTGTGTTTTGCTCAACATTGTATCCCCAGTGCTTACCTCAATACCAGCTGCACATAGTAGGAACTGCAGTACCCATGCCTGATAAAAAGAACGAATGGACGAGTGGACTGTCAAGCCTATTTTGAAGCTGCATCTAGGTCAAACTGGTGGGTGTAAACTCCTTTCATCTTTATTCCAGCCTCTGTGGTGACCGTGGAAGAATCACCGTTTTCCCGAGTTTTCATAGATGTCTGTAGCTAGTCTGTTTGAAGTCCAGCAGTTCTATGAAGTTCTGTGCTGTGAAGTATAGCAACTCTCCTCTGCTCAGCAGTAAGAGACTTTTTCACACTTTATTTATGAGAATAGAAGTGCTGATTCTTTCACTGCACATTTCTTCTCCAACTAATTGATTTTATTTTCATAAACTTGGAATTACTTTTCTAAAACTCTACTTGATTCTTCTTTTCAGTCCTCTGTGTTTAGAATGCCACTGATTTTTATTACCACTACAACTGGTAAAACCAACCAGCTATGCTGACTGGGTCAAGGTCTTCTTATTTAGTTTAGATATTCAAACTTTACTTTCTGACTTAAAAAAACAAACAAAAAGTACATTTCCAGACATCAGTGATTTGATGCATATGGAATGAAACTATCGCTACCATCTATAATCTCAATTCTTTGAAGGAAACGGTGGGAAATCTATTCCCTATCTCTATTAGCAATTTCCAATGAGAGGAATGCTTAGATGTTAGTGATAAAAATCAAATCCTTCTCAAAAGTTTTGTCATCATGCACTTGTGAGGATAAATAAAGGAACAGTTCATCAAATGGAAAATACATATGGGCTTTGGAGCTGGATGAAAATGAATAGAGTCATGGTTCTGTGACTTCCTAGTTTCATAAACTTTGGTATTTTATTAAACTCTCTTAGACTCATTTTCCCCATTATTTATTTCTTTAAACAGTTTACCATAGTACCTACAATAGCATTGTTTTGAGTGTTAACTGAGTAACACACATAAAGTGCCTTTTACCTAATGTTACTGTACAGAGTTTAACTATATAATTTACAGTTACTCTGTGCCATAAAGCAACATCTGCAGCAGAGTTTTTGCAACAGTATGCTGTTATATAATCTGAGCCTGAAAGACGCATGCTGATCCTGTCATCTTTGTAAACAGCCCTTTGATGAAAGCATTCCCTGGGACCTATCTTTACATGTTAGACACTCAGTCTGATCCAAATTTTTCCTATCTTTACTTAAGGTGGTTCCAAATTAGTACAAAAGTTATAACATTCAAAGAGCTCTGCTACAGAACATGTTCCAATGCTTGGCTTGCAGCTTTCAAGATCATCTGATGTCAGGTGATGTGGATTACTATAATTTTTTCTGAATTTCCTTCTTGAGATTTGAAATGGCATATTCTCCCATACGGTCCTGCCTCTAAAAGAATTTGCTTGAATCTAAAAGCAGAATATGGATAGAACACTGCTCAGCCTAAGCTCAGCATCTGATATGCCTAAAGATTTTACAGAGTTGGCACTTCTCACCTGCTGACTCACATGGGAAGCACTCTCTACCTATATATTGTGGCCAAGATTTCTATCGAAAAGATGTTTCTTTAATTTTGTAAACATTTAATGAAGTGACTTCTCTAAGCTCTTTACCTGAATGACTAAAAATGACAACTTTTATTCATAGGGTTGCTGCTGAAGGGAAGGTGCTTTGACTATCTATAGCTGCTTCACAAGCCATCTAAAACAACAGACACACCCTAAAGTGACCAGCAATTACTCTTGTATAATCCCCTCCCCTTAAGTGCAGGAGGAATCTCATTTCTTTCTAACAGTATATGGCAAAGGCAATGAGCTCTCATTCCCTTGATTAAGTTACATTACATGGCGAAGGTGATGGGATATCTCCTTTGATTTAGGTACATTATATAAGACTCTGTCTTAGCAGATTAGAGCAAGAAATAAACAGCTACCTTGTGAACTGCAAGTGGAGAAGGCCATGTGTCAGGAAACTGTGGGTGGCCTCTAAGACCTGAGAGAGGTCTTCGGCCAACAGCCAGCGAGAAGCCGAGGTCCTCAGATACATAGCTGCAAGTAAATGAATTCTGTCAATGACCCAAAGGGGCTTGAAAGTGGATTCTTATCTGGCCAAGGCTCAGATGAGATGGCAGCTTGTCTGACACCTCGATTGGAGCCTTGTGAGATTCTCTTTAGAGGACCGAGCCAGGCCATGACCCAGGACTCCTGACTCAGGGAAATGGAAATAATAAACGTATGTTTTAAGCCACTAAATTTGTAGTAATTTGCTATATATCAATACAAATGAATACAGTAGCCTGAAACAAAAATGTTTTTTTTATTTCTCAGGCTTCTCTGGATTGACACGGGCTCACGTGGGGGTCAGCAGGAGTCACCATGTGTCTGCTTTCAGCTGGAAGCTCAGAATGTATGGAACGGTCTTAACACTCCCTCCCCGCTCCCCCCATGTCTCTCCAACAGAAGAGCTGGACTTCTTGCAGAGCAGCTCAGAGCTCTAAGCAAGAGAAAGTGTAAGTTGCCATCTCTCTTAAAGCCTGGACTCAGAAGTCCTAGAACCTCCCTTCTGCTATACTTTATTGGTCAAGGCAAGTCACAGGTTATTTCAGATTCAAGGTAGGGGAAATAGGCTCCACCTCTTAATGTGGGAGCATCCTAAACATCTGGAATGGGGGAAATTGTTGATGGCAATATTTGCAGGCAATTTGCTACAATCCACCCTCTGGCCACAGTTCACAATCATTTCACGTGCAGAAGGCTCTCACCCCCACTCAAAACTCAGAAGTCTTATCAGGCTTAACGTCCAGTTTCTTGTGATCCACATTCATGTCCAGATAAGGCTCTTCTAGTGTGGGTCTTGTCAATCTGGAGACTTGTAATTTAAAAAGACTAATTCAGCAGACAATGGCAAGGTACATGTTCTCGGAGCACCCCACTTTTGAACAAGGAAAATTTCTTGATTAGGATTCAGTCTGTTCCCTGGGAGTGACTTTTTATGGCTCTAAGCTTCATCCTTGAACTCTTACCTCTGCCTTTCAGATCATCTTTTTGCATAAGAAATGTCCTATATTTATAGCTGAGCAGCATTTTCAGCCTTCATCCTGCCAATACAAAGTTGAGGGCCTAAAAGTCTCTTCATTTTAAATTTTCTCTGTCCCTTTTCATCCAATCTAATTCAACTACCTTAAAAAAAAAAACAACACTGTGTTTCCAAGGTATCAAATTATAATCCACTACACTAGAAAAATGTCACAACCACAGATCTCTTTAGGTCACTCTCTACTTTGGGCTGAGATTCAGGATGCTCTGGGGTAATATCTTTAAAGTTCTTTGAAGGCTTTTGTCTGGTCAAAAGGGTCTACAAGGCACTGACTTAAATCTCTCAGTGTTATTAACAAGCAGTATTAAAGTTATGCCATTGATTTGATCTTAACTCTGAGTCCACATTTTGCTGTCAGAGCTTCAGTTTGATCTTTGTTCTGAAGCTATTTCTTATGCTGAGAACCTTTTGTAGGTTTGAGTAACTGGGAATGAGAAATAGTATTATTTTCCAACCCAGCAAAAACCAGTTGAAAATATTTCTTCTTGGTTCTGTTGAACATTGAAAAGTTCCTTCTTTAGTTCATTTGTCTCTTATAATATCTTCTCATAGCTTAAAACATGTTTTCAGAATGTTGCCTGGAAAGCTTCCAAGCCATACAGAGTTCATTAGGTACTTCTTCTATCTTCTAAGTAACCTCAGACAATAATCTTAATTTTTCTGCCAATACTTAACATACCCTACACTTTCTCCAGTCTTTCATAGCAATTTTCCCAGTTTTCTGGTCTTCCTTCATTAACAATCTCCTCATCACCATTCAGGCCTCTGCCAACTACTCAGTCACAATGCCAATGTCATATATTTTATGTTGGAAATAGCACCGAAGCTCTTACATCTGAATAACTGCCCCTGAGGAGCTTTATCCACATATGATTTTGATTAAGGTGACAGGATCCTTGACTTGGAGCTGATTTCATAATGGGATGTGACTGGGGAGAGGTGAAGGTGTTTTGCAGATTGGGGGTGTGAATTGCTGTGGCAGAATACAGAGATAGATGGCCTCTGAAAACGGTTATCAACATTTCTTCCACCCTTGTACACACATGCCATTCTTCCCATCAAGAGGTGGAGTCTATTTCCTCTCTTCTGGAAACTGGTCTGGTCTCGTGATTTGCTTGAATGCAGCCGAAATTACATTCTTGGCCCAAGTGTTAAGAAGACTGACATCTGCTTTTTGCCTCTTGGGGACAGTCATTAGACTAGTATATATCAAGAGGCTACATGTAGAAACACTGTGGTGGATAAGATGCAACTTTGGCCACTTCAGCCCCAGTGGACTTCCCCATTGAATGTGACATCATTCAGCCTGTACAGTGTAGGAAAAAATACCCAACTTAGCCCAGTCAACACAGAACTATGAAAAATAATAAACTATTTTTACATCGCTAACTTTTTAGTGCTTTTTTATGGCAGCAACAAGTAACTGAAGCAAATCTTGACCATGGAATTATATATAACACGGTTATATAATGGGTCAACTAAAACTGGTTTCTTCAAGCATAACTGATATATAATCATGCCACTAAGATAGTTGCTTGTATACTTCAAAATAAAGTATCTGAATAATGTGGGATTGAGAATAGTTTACTTATTTAGTGATTTTATTAAACATATTAGGATAAGTCAGAAAGACAAAAGACTGAATAAGATATATTGTATATTTGGGTTCCACAAATGTGTAGGAATTGATTCCTTGATATCTTGCTTGTTATAAGGTGGTTGTAAATTTCTCAACAAATGTATACCAAAAGGTAGGATGACTGATATTGAACATTAATAATGTGCCTACTAGATATGCTTTTAATCATGTCGTGTACTCACATATTAGATGGAGGCTGGATTAATATTCTTAGGAGAAGCTCAAATTAAATTGCCCTTCTTTGTGTAGTTTTCCTTTTCTTATTAGGATTCTATCCTCATTAGCTGAAAATACAGTGTCTTGTAGTTAGCAATAACCAAGCAAAGGTTATGTTTTATTTCTAAAAATTATATAACTAACCAAGCTCTATAAACTAAAGGTTAGGAAAATATAACCCCATAAGACACAATATAAAAATACTCAGATAGGGCTTCCCTGGTGGTGCAGTGGTTGAGAGTCCTCCTGCCGATGCAGGGGACACGGGTTCGTGCCCCGGTCCGGGAAGATCCCACATGCCGCGGAGCGGCTGGGTCCATGAGCCATGGCCGCTGAGCCTGCGCATCTGGAGCCTGTGCTCCGCAATGGGAGAGGCCACAACAGTGAGAGGCCCGCGTAGTGAAAAAAAAAAACAAAAAAACAAAAAAACAAAAAAAACAGATAATCATTGCTTTTTCTGTGGGGAAATTGAGTTTTCAGGGAGATCAAGTGTCTTGCCCAAGATTGAATCCACTTCTGTTTGTATCAGAAATCCATGCCTGTCTCTTTTTCTTTTTCCTCTGTGTACAGAGTGCCTCCTAGAAACTGAGGTGCTCTGTAAAGTGTGAGACCTGGGAATATAACATTGAACAGAAAGTGGTGAAAGGTGTGTGGTCGAAGGCAACTCTAGATGGTACTATTCTTTTATAGAACATAATGTTTTTGCTTATTAATCACTTGTTGTGGCTGCCTTCATTTTCTGCAATGTTAGAAGGTCCAGTACAATGTTTCAGGTCTTAATTATACTACACCAACTTCCTCATCTCTCAAGAAAAATTTTTCAAGGAGAGGGGGGAAAAAGTGTCATCTAATAAAAAATATTGCTACATTTTAATGAGTGTTTACTATGTGCCCCCCAATAATTCTGTGTCCAAGAAATGTTTATGTAATATTTCTATATCTAAGGACTAATATCACTTATCATTGTTACCCTAAAAGTCAAGACAGATAGCAAGACAGGTCATGTTATTGCAAAAGTCTAGTCTAATGAAATCATTGTGCCCAACTGGTTACTTTATCTGGTTACACCACCAGAAAACAAAGCAGGAGAAAGAACCATGGGTCAGTATTTACAAAATCTAAACTAGGGAGCTCTCAAAAATTTTAGTTTCCTGTTCCACACCCTCAGAGATTCTGATTAATTAGTTGTATCATTCACGGTTCCAGCAAGGGTCAAAAGAAGTGATTCGAAGAATTTATGAAGGGACTGCTTAAAAACACTAATGCAAAAAAAAAAATCCATAATGTGGAAATATCACAATTTTAAATAAAGTGTCATATGGAACCACACTGGAACCTCAGGCAAAAGGAAAAATCAGAAATAGTGATCCTGTCTTTATTTAAAATTTTGACATTGTGTTCACCATGGATTTTTTGCATTAATTTTGACTTTTAAAAATTAGTGCATTAAAAGATTATTTATCTTGATTACCGAGTTTTCTGACATACTCCTTTCCCCTAAATTTTGTACTCAAGTTGTGCACCTGTGTCTCCTCACACCACTTGTGTCCTTGCCACACAGAATGTGTGACATCACCAGAAACATGGCACCACTTCTGACGGCTTAGACTCATACCGCAGATTTACTACTTATCAATCCTATAAACATGTATTATTTACTTTACCCCTATGAAAACTTTTTTCACAGATTTCTTTTGAGAATTAAATGAAATAATCTTCAGAAACAGTACAATGCTTGACACAAAGTTAGTTCTCAATAAATAGCTAGTATTATTATGTTTGGAGTTCTAATTTTATTTGACTAATTGAGGAAGGACAATTATTCCTTTTATGATATTATAGACTAAAATAAAGTGGGGTTTTTTCCTTCAGAATTTTAAGACATTGTACCAGTGGCAACAAAGAAAAGCTCTGCTTGTCCTAGGCCTTCTAAGAGGTCTCATTCCAGACCAGCTTTCTGAAACAATGGAAATATTCTATAATCTTTACAAGCCACTAAAAGCTATTTCCCCCTGACCCCAACCCAATGGACTAGCCTTTTCTCACCACTCCAGCATTTGCTGATTTTACTACATAGATTACATTCAAAGTCTGCAGTCTCTGCAGTAATCTCCAAAGTGGGAGCTGCAAACCCAGGAATATGTAATATGATCCATTGGAAACAGGGAGAAAATAGAGTACATCATATTTATTTTTAATATAAATATGAGGAAGAAATTAAACTTTCTAATATTCAGTAAATGGGCCAACTTCTTCTTTATCTTGCCTTACTCAATCTCTGCCTTACTCAGTCCTCACTCTACCTAAGCTTATTATCAGAAAATAATCCCAGAAAAGAATGAACACTTCACACAACAGAAGTGTTGACAGTAGTGTTCTCATTGGGTGGTTTGTGTTTGAACATAAAACATTTTGCATTTTATGGGATATCATATGGTTAACTGTGTTAAAAAAAAATAAAGATTTAAAAATAAAATCTGTACAATACTATGTAATAAAATGAGAACTGGCTATAAAATCTTTGGCAATATAGTAGAAAGAATTGAGCTGTTGACCTTAAAAGTAAATTATGTGTTTTTGTTTTAAAAAAGAAAACAGTTCCAAATTTGCTGATTTTTTTTCTGGTGTGACAAGTGGCTGTCGGGTAGCTGCTACTTATCAGATCTTTAAATAAATAAACTCTTTTAATTCATCCCTTCAAGTTAAAAGGGATATTTCAACAATAAGAAAATAATTGCTTTTTGAAAGAAATTCTTGCTGTGGAGAAAGAATCTGGAAAATAGATGCTTAGAATTATTTCCATCCTTCTCTAGTGTTGCTGCCCAAAATGCTGTATATCACCCATAAAAACGCTCATATCTGCAGACTCTAAAAACTCAGAAACATAGTCTTTTAACCTTCTTAAAATTCTCACAAATAGTATTTGGCGGGCAGGGGGTTTGAAACCCTTTTTTAAAAATGTAAAAGCACAGTGTTTTATAGTTAGGTTGAAAAACAACCAATTGAATCAGAGAAGAAGGAAATTTATAAGATGTAACTTGATATAAAACTATCCATAAGTGGTGAATAAACTTAAAAATCTTGTTTAATAATTTTTTAAATTGCACTTTATGATGCCCTTCTACCATTTGGATTTGTAAATCTTTTTCAGCTATGGCAGCCATAAAAATCAGGAATAAAAAAAATGAAACCAAAATAAGACCTTTATATTGGCATGTCACAAAATGTTAAAGATTAAAAGGCAATGAGGCTGTACCACAATGTTCATTGCAGCACATATAACTATAACTTTACATGTATAATAAAAATTGGTTCTCATGAACCTAGGGGCAGGACAGGAATAAAGACGCAGACGTAGAGAATGGACCTGAGGACACGGCGGGGAAGGGGAACCTAGGACAGGTGAGAGAGTAACACTGACATATATACACTACCAAATGTAAAATAGCTAGCTAGTGGGAAGCAGCTGCATAGCACAGGGAGATCAGCTCCGTGCTTTGTGACCACCTAGAGGGGTGGGATAGGGAGGGTGGGAGGGAGATACAAGAGGGAGGAGATATGGGGATATATGTATATGTATAGCTGATTCACTTTGTTATACAGCAGAAACTAACACAACATTGTAAAGTAATTATATTCCGATAAAGATGTTAAAAAAATACATAGATTAATTAGACTGTGGAAACCATTATGTGAACTTCTGCTACAGTCAAAGGAGTAAAAATGTTCTGATTTCCAGGGATTTGCAATGAGGTCAAAGGCTTCACCATGCTCCCTAAGACAATATTTCATGATAATTTCAGTAAACTCCTATTGAAGACCCAGTATAAGTCAAACAGAGCTCTTAACATTTAGCAAGAGAAAGAAGTGCAAAAGTGTATGTTCACATGATTGTGTGGTGATGTGGTAATAGCAGTAAGACCAAGGGAAGATGTTACCATGGATTGCTATAGACAATGTGTAAGAAAAGTCATGAAACAAGACTTCAAAGAAGAGCAGACTTACTCTACTCCTTTATTATAAAGAAGTTCACTGACAGGGGAGAAAACAGAGAAAGAATATTCTAGACCCAGGGAAGCTGAGAGATAATGATAAATAATATTTATGGAGTAACCACTGGACATTTTACTAAAATTCTAAGCATGTGCTTGCTCATTAAATCCTGATTTAGAAAAATCTTATGCAGTAGGCAATCTTATTTCAATTGTAAAAACAAGAATGCTAAATCTCAGATAGGCTAAGTAATTTACCAAAGATCACAGAATTAGAAAATGGTTGTGCCATGATTTAAACCAAGATAGTATGATCACACAACCCATGTTTTTAAACAGTACATTACACTATATCTCAAAGGTGCTGAGATGTAGAATAGCATATTTCCAGGGAGTACCAAGAATGTCAAGGAGGTACTTGCTTAAAGCAGAATGTGTGTGTGTGTGTATATATATATATATATATATATATATATATATATATATATATATATGTGTGTGTGTCTGCTATCTGTATTTATGATATTGCTTAGTCTTGGTTTCTGAGAAAGTAATTACTTGAGACACAGTAGATTTATGCCTTTATTGTTTTGCACCCAACATAAGACTCTAAATTCCTCAAACACAATCTCAAACAGATTGATTGATTTTTTTCATAACTACTTCTCACAGGATTGAATGAAATATAAATTCCTTTTTTCCCCTTTCACTTATTTGGATACATTCATCCTTTTTCTAATAACAGTTTCTAATTTTTGTTAAGAAATCACTCCTCTCCTCTTAATCCATGAGCTTTGTAGAGCTAACATTATGCTCAGGGGAGATATAGGAGCCAGCCTGGAAAATCAGACCATCACATACCTCTGAACACAGATTTGTTTCATCGATGGCATATGACACAATCATGATCAATGAGAATTACTCTTGGGTTTATGGGGGTATATCTGGAGGAAAGAATTACTCTTTTGGCTCAGATTTATGAGAAGAGGATGCAAAGCGGGAGCTATTGTCAATCATCTTGCCACCGCATTTTGGCAACGATTCTTATTCTGCCTAAGTATAAAAGTAACCATGAAGGAAAATGTATGACATTACTTTAGTCTTAAGTGTGGATAGTAATTGAAACAAATGTTTCTTGTTTAGGCTAGTTTAAGTATGACTTTCTGTTAGCTGAATATGAAAGACTGAAAGGCTCCTGAACAATACACTGATATATATAATGGCACTATGGTAAGCAGCTCCTGACAAGACCCCATATTAGTTTTCTGTGGCAGCTGTAACAAATGACCACAGACTTGGTGGCTTAAAACAACAGAAAACTATTATTTCACAGTTCTGGAGGCCACGAGTCCAGAATCAGTATCACTGGGCCAAAATCAAGTCAGCAGTGCTGTACCCCTGTAGAGGCTCTAAGGAAGAATGCATTCCTTGCTTCTTCCAGCTTTGGTTGGCTGTTGACATTCCTTGGCTTGTGGCTGTATTACCCCAATTCTGAAGGTCAGCATCTTCAGATCACTCTATGCTCCATCTTCATATTCTCTTTTCCTTTCTATGTATAAACCTCCCTCTGGCTCCCTTTATAAGGATGTATGTATTGTTTTTAGGGTTCACCCAGATAATCCAGGACAATCACCCCATTTCAGGATCCTTAATCACATCTGCAAAAGTTCTTATTTTGCCACATAAGGTAACATTCACAAGTTCTAGAAATTAGGACACAGATATCTTTGGGGGAGGGCATTTTTCAACCTACCACAGATCCCAATGATGCCCACTTCCCAGTAGTCATACTCTTGTGTGATGCCCTCCCCTGAGTGGGGGCTGGACCTAGTACCTTGCTTCCAATGAAAAGAATATGGAAAAATTGATGTGATGTCGCTTATGTGATTAGTTTATAAAACAGTTTGACTTCCATCTTGCTAGTCTTCTCTCTTTCCATTTCTTTCTTGGCTTACATACTTTGATGAAATAAGCTGCCATGTTGGATAGGCCCATGTGGCAAGGAACTGAGGGAAGTCTCTGACCAATAGCCACTGAGAATCTGAAGTTCTCAGTCCAACAGCGCATATGGAACTGAATCTTACCGACAGCTAAGTGAATAACCTTCGAAACAGAATCTTTCCCTAGTTGAGTCTTTTGATGAATACTATCTATCCAACATGTTCATTGTAGCTTATGAGAAACCGTGAAGAAAAGGACTCTGCCAGCCCATTCCCAGATTCCTAACTCACAAAAACTGTGAGATGATAAATGTTGTCTTAGGCCACTAAATTTTGAATTAATTTGTTAAGCAGTAATAACAAGGCAGTAAGTAAATATCCACTGAATAAAATGATAAGTGAATGAGGTTCGTAAGTGTTAACAGTTGGTCTATGCATGGTAGAAAACAGGTAAGAACAAGAAAGGTGTGATCTGGAAAAGATTCAGTCCAGTAATCAATCAACAATAATTTGTAAATCTCACAGAGATGGTACACTGTTCTGTGTTACTAAATGAACAAATTTTATCTGGGTATAAATTAAAATATCTACTATAGAGTATATTGCCATGAAACCTTTGATCAACTTAGAAAAAAGTCACAAAAGTTATTGATTCTGTGTTTTTTGATAATTATGCCAATGTGCTCTTTACTCCTTTTATTTTCTTAAAATCTGTGTGTCTGTCAGCCATTGTTGTATAAAAAATAACCACAAAAATTTCAGTGACAAACAACAATAAGTATTTATTTTGCTTACATATCCGTAGTTTGAATGGGTGGGTGACGAATCAGTTGATCTAGATAAATTTCAGTTGAGCAGCTCTCATTCACGGGTTAAGAATAGATCTGATCTATGAACCTCTTTTCCACCTCCTGGAATCAAATGGGCTTACCAGGGCACATATATTCTCTCCATGGCAGTGGCAAGAGGACAAGCAAAAGCATTCAATGGCTCTTAAGTAGAGCTGCCAAGTAAAATACAGGGTGCCCAGTTAAATTTGAAATTCAGATAAGCAACAAGTATTTTTTAGCATAAGTACATCTCATGCAATGTTTGGGACATCCTTATACTCAACTAAATTATTTCTTATCTGAATTTCAAATTTAACTGGACATCCTGTATTTTTATTTGCTATATCTGGCAACCCTAATCTTAATACCCAGGTATGGAACTGGCAAAGAAAGCCACATGGCAGAGCCCAAAGCAAAGGGTCTGTTACATATAAGCCATGGAGAGGAGAGAGTGAATATTTTGAACAACAATCTACCACAATTTGTTAAGCCCTGCAATAAAAGCAATAGAACATAAGTTAGATATTTTAAACTTTTCTCTTACTTAGTTTTCAAAAACACATGTCAGCAATATAAAATAATATCATCAATTCCATAGACCATAAAATAAAATCAGCCTCATTATCTTTGTTCTCATGTTTTACACTAAAGGTAATATACAAATATTTCTCAATAATATGTCAGTTAAATTTAAATACCCATTTCCTAAAATAATAGTATTTTTTAGTTTCAACTCCTCCATGCATAATTTTGTGACTGTTTGTATTAAAACAATTCTGTGCTTATCTGAATACTTTTATTTTTAATTATACTTTGGCTACAGTGCAAACTTCTGTTTAATCTCTGCGTTACAGAATCCATTTCAAGCACAGCTCCAAACATGTTTATGTATTAGAAGTTTTTAATAGATTTTAAAAAAATACTTTTTTTGAGTAGTTTTAAATTCAAGGACAATTTAGGGGAAAATACAGATTTCCTATATACCCCCCTACCCTGACACATGCATAGCCTCTCTGTCAACATCCCCTACCAGAATGGTACATTTGTTGCAATTGATCAACCTATATTGACACATTTTAATCCCAAAGTCCACAGTTTACCTTATGGTTCACTCTTGTTGTTGTACATTCTATGGGTTTGATCAAATGTGTGATGACATGTATTTCATCATTATGGTATCATACAGAGTATTTTCCCTACCCTAAAATTTCTCTGTGATCTGCCTATTCATTCTCCCCTTCCCCTTCAACCTCTGGCAATCATTGATCTTTTTACAGTCTCCATAGTTTGTTTGTTTTTTTTTTTCCAGAATGTCATATAGTTGGAATCATAAGTATGTAACTTTCTGAGATTGGCTTCTTTCATTTACCAATATGCACTTAAGTTTCCTCCATGTATTTCCATGACTTGATGGCTCATTATTTTTAGTGCTGAATAACATTTCATTGTCTGGAGGGTCACAGTTTATTTATCCATTCATCTACTGAAGGACCTCTTGGTTGCTTCCAAGTTCTGGCAATTATGAATTAAGCTGTTATATACATTGATGTTCAGGTTTCTGTGTGGACATGGGTTTTCAGCTCCTTTGGGTAAATGTCAAGGAGTGTGATTGCTGGATCCTACGGTAAGAGTATGTTTGTTTTGTAAGAAATGACCAAACTGTCTTCTAAAGTGGCTGCTCCACTTTTCATTCCCACCAGCAATGAATGAGAATTCCTGTCACTTCATACCCTCGTTAGCATTTGCTGTTGTCAGGATTCCAGATTTTGGCAATTCTAATAGGTGTGTAGTAGTATCTCGTTGTTGAGAGTTCTTCATATATTTTGGATAACAGTCCTAATCAGATAATGTCTTTTGCAAATCTTTTCTTCCAGCCTGTGGCTTGTCTTCTCATGCTCTTGATACTGCCTTTCACAGAACAGAAGTTTTTAAGTTTAATGAAGTCCAGTGTATTAATCATTTCTTTTATGAATCATGACTTGGATGTTGTATCTAAAAAGGC
This sequence comes from Lipotes vexillifer, assembly GCF_000442215.2. Taxonomy (NCBI): domain Eukaryota; kingdom Metazoa; phylum Chordata; class Mammalia; order Artiodactyla; family Lipotidae; genus Lipotes; species Lipotes vexillifer. The sequence goes on from NW_006771098.1 coordinate 130,144, forward strand.
ATCACCATACCCAAGGTCATCTAGGTTTTCTCCTCTGTTATCTTCTAGGTGTTTTATAGTTTTTCAGTTTACATTTAGGTATGTGGTCCATTTGGAGTTAATTTTTGTGAAGGGTCTGTGTCTAGATTCTTTTTTTTTACATTTGGATGTTCAGTTGTTCCAGCACCATTTTTTAAAAAGACTATCTTTGCTCCATTGCATTACCTTTGATCCTTTGTCGAAAATCAATTAATAATATTTAAGTGGGTCTATCTCTGAACTCTATTCTGTTCTTTTGATCTAACAATATTGGTCTATTCTCTCACCAACAGCACACTGTCTCGAGTACTGCAGCTTTATAGTAAGTCTTGAAATCATGTGGTATCAGTCTTTCTTCAATATTGTGTTGGCTATTCTGGGTCTTTGCCTCCACTTTAGAATTAGTTTGTTGATATCCACAAAATAACCTGATGAGATTTTGTTTCAGAATGCATTGAATCTATATATCAAGTTGGGAAGCACTGAGAAATTTTTTTAAAGTATATTTTTCTATGCATTATTTTATAAAATCAGAAGCCCTTCAATCATCTCTGATAATTTTGATCCAATAACAGAGTTATTTCACACTCTGGATTAATGGATTATTTTCTCTTGTCCTAGTTTGTATGTAATTTGTGCCTACTCAGTTCCTGCTACATGCTCTGGCATGACATATTTTTTAAAACTACAAGGTGAAGCATTATTAATATTACCTCAAAGCAGGAATCATTCAGAAGCAAACAGATAAGCAAGAACAGATGATAAGCAAGAACAGATAAGATATCAACAGATAACTTGACTTTGAATGAGAAAACTATTGCGAGAGGTATATAGCCTTTTGGATGCTTTATATGCATCTATTCACTTCTTTATTCATTATTGAGTGTACATGCATTTCTTAAGTATCTATAACATAATAGACATTGTGCTAGATGCTGAGAATAAAAAATGAAGAAGTCACCAATCTTTTCAAATAATATAATATGATTGTTTTTCTGAGTACAAGATAATATGCCACACAATTTGCATACATTGTTTCCTGTAATCATCACTGCAAACCAGATAAACTGGGAGTTTTATTTCTCATTAAACTAGTTAAGAAACTGAGGGCTATGAGGCTGGACTTGCAAATGATTGTAAGTTAATGACACACGGGACCAGAATTTAAGCCCCAATTTTTTTCCTTTCTGGAAGCCATGTGTTTTACCCTAAGTTCACTGTCTGGAAAGAGAAACTTTTATGAATGTAGAAGATAGAATTGCACAGGGTTTGAGAACATGTGCTTTGGAGTCAAATAAACCCAGGTTTAAGTTTTGACTGACACAGACTGTACAATCCTGGGCAAGTTATTTAGAATTCCAATGTTCAGTTTATTTGCAAGGGGGAAAAATGGACAAATTAGCACTGATACCACAGGCTTCTTAACTAGCATCATGCCTGGAACAGCCCAGTAGGCACTCAGTAAATCCTTCTGGATAGATGTAACAAAGCATATTAAACATTTTTCATACTCTTCCCAGACCATCATCAGTACTTAATAAATGTCAAATTCCTGAAATTCCCCTGACTACTGGAGTTCTGATTTCTAGTAAGTTCCTGCTTCTTTTTCTTTTCTTTTTTTTTTTGTTACATATTCCTCCACTTTTTTTTTTTGCGGTACGCGGGCCTCTCACCGCTGTGGCCTCTCCCATTGCGGAGTACAGGCTCCGGACGCACAGGCTCAGCGGCCATGGCTCACGGGCGCAGCCGCTCTGCGGCACGTGGGATCCTCCTGGACCGGGGCACGAACCCGTGTCCACTGCATCGGCAGGCGGACCCTCAACCACTCCGCCACCAGGGAAGCCCTCCTCCACTTTTTAATAATGGCTAGTTTCCATCCTGTAGTGGCTAGGACTCTCGTATTAACTTACCTAAATCAACAAAAAAAACAATTACTGAACCTCTGCTTTATAGAAACATGTGACTAATTGTGTTATACAGGAAACACTGCGTTCACTGATTTTGTCATATCACATTTAATCCACACAGCAATTTCAGGAGGAAACTGGGTTTCATAATATTTAATAAGAAACAAGAAATATTAGCTTGGCTTTATCCTCTGACTCCTCACCATAATAATCAAACTCAGTAATAGTTCTTGGACCTGTGAATTTCATAAAATATGGGAATCTGGTTGTATTTACACAAAGCAGATCAAAATACCAAAGACTAGATGGTCTGAATCAATTTTTCATACCTGGGTAATCATCTTGAATTGCCTTAGTTGTAATGTAGGGGTCTGTACTAATTGTCACGTATACTCGGGTCTGAGAGAATGATCATTTTTAGATTAATTTTGTCTGGTAATTTGCTTCACCTATCACTGCTTTATTTCCCCAAGTAATCAGGCTACATTCTACTTAAAGAAAATCCCCAAGCACAGCCTTTGCAATCTGGTTGCTGTTATTAACCACTACTGGGCTGGAGGAAAGCAGAGTCATACTTGTTTGACTGAAGGAATTCTGTGTTATTCATCAATATGGAGTACTTTTTTAAAAGGTAGGATCTCAAACTTAATATTATTTGGTCTAGGAACTCAATTTTAAGTCAGATTAGGTCTAAGATGTAATATAAGCTTGGAAGCAGTATAAAATAGCTTTGGACTCAGAGTTATTCGATTTGAATCCTATGTCCTTCCCCTGTTAGCAGCATGACCTTGGGAATTTACTTGTGATCCTGACTTTTGTCATCTCTAAATAAAGATGATAATATCTCTTTTTCCAGACTGTTGTAAGGATAAGATAATGTATGATAAATGTTTAGCACAGAGCCAGCATAATACAAGACACTCAGGTGAAGGTATCTAGTGGGCAATTTAATACATGGCCATGGAGCTCAGGAGCAAAGTTGGAGCTATAGAAATAGAGAATTGAGGGTCACCACTATATAGATAGTAATATATAAAAATGCCCTCACATTTGAAAGAAAGGTAGTTCATTTTGAAGACCAGGGCTTTTAGTACATCTGAAGATGCCAGTCAAATGAAAGGTTCATCCCTAGTTATAACATCAGTATAATCAATCATGTTTTGAGTCCCAGGCCCTGTAATGAGAAAGAGAGCTAAGACTTTAGAAACCTAGAATGACAAGCCAGTGTTTCTGGCTGTCTGTTCAGTAGCATGTCCATGCTGATTTCAAACTAAATAATCATCACTCTATTGGTGAGTCCGATGATGCTTTTATCACAGCAGGATAAATTTCCCTTGTCAAAACTGGCACCAATTATGCAAATGAAATTTGAAGGATTCATTAGCTAAATGGTAATTTCAGTAGCTTGCATTAAAGAAATGATATACAAAATTTCTATCAAGAAAAATCCCTTCATTTTTACAATAACCTTTAAAAGGTTTCTCAGAAAATGATAAATAAATCAATATTTTAGAATTATTTTATAGATATTTAATGCATTCACAGCTGATACTCTGTTCATGATGCATTTTAACATGCATTCGTTTGCTAGTCATTGTCTTCGGTTACAATATACTTCTTATAGTACTAACAGGAAAGATATTAGGCATTATTTGAAGGTATAGCATTGTACTGTCAATGAAAAGAAATGTAAAATCAACAAGGTTTTACTGGAAGAAAATTTAAGGTTTCCTAATCATCCCAGGTAGATTTGATCAATCCCTTATATGTACAGCAATAACATCTATCACTGACCTTACTCATTCAATGAGTTTGAAAGTATTTCTTTCATTTTCCAGAAAAGTTTGTATTGAACTGATATTTTTTTTCCTTAAATATTTGTTATAATTTATCAGTGAAATCATCTGAGTCTGGAGCTTTATTTGTACTAAATTTCCATTTTAAGTGAGTTTCTAATAGTATATAGTTGAGTCTGGCTTTTTTTTTTAACCATTGAAATAATCTTTATCTCTAAACTGAGGTATTTAAATCATTTACATTCAATGAGATTTCTGAGATAGCTAAGTTCATCATCTTGCTATTTGTTTTCTATTTGTCCCATTTCTCCCTGTTCCTTTCTTCTGTGTTCTTCTGGAGTCGCTGAGAAATTTTTTTTTTCTCCTCCACTGGGCAATTTTTAAGGTTCCTTTTTATTTCTCTTATGATCTTATTAGCTGTAACTTTTAAAAAATATTTTAGTGATTGCATTACAGTTTAGAGTATACATCCTTAATTTATTACAGTACACTCCAAGTGATATTATACTACTTCATGCATATTATAAAAATCTAAGAATAGTATACTCTTATTTCTCTCTTTCTGGCCTAAATGCTATTGTTGCCACACATTTTACTTACAGATATGTAATAAAACCCACAATGCATTGTTATTACTTTTGTTTCAACAGTTAACATCCTTTAAAGAGATTTAATAAGAAAACAGTCATATATTTACCCACATGGTTACCCTTCCCAGTGCTGTTCATTCATTTATGTAGATCCAGATTTTTAACTTGTGTCATTTTTGTTTTGCCCAAAGGACTTCCGTTAATATTTCTTGTGCTGTGAGTCAGCTGGTAATGAATTCTTTCAGCTTTTGTATGTCTGAAGGTGCATTTATTTCACCTTCATGTTTAAGATATAGTTTTGCTGGGTACAGAATTCTAGATTGACTGTTTTTAAAATTTCCATACTTTCAAGATGTTGCTATATTTTTTTCACATGCACTATTTTCAAGGAGAAATCTGTCATCCTTAAATTTGTTCCTTGGTATGAAATGTGTCTTTTTTTCCTCTGGCTGATCTTACAATTTTCTTGTCATTGCAAGTTTTGAGGAATTTGATCATGATATGCCTTGGTTTAGTTTTCCTCATGGTTCTTGTTTTGGAGATTCATTGAGCTTGGATCTGTAGACTTACCTCCCTTCTCTTCGCTTTAGGAACTCTGCATTTGCATACTGTGCTGCTTGAAGTTGTCCCAACAGCCCACTGATGCTCTTTTCATTTACTTTGGCATTCTTTTGACTTTGGTCTTTTTTATATCTTCCATGTCTCTACTTAACTTTTTGAACATGTGGAGTATAGTTATAATAATTATCTTAGCGTTCTTTGTCTACTGATTCTAATATCTGTGTCTATTTTGGGTTCATTTCAATTTTTGATTATTCTCATTGTGGGTCATGTTTTCTTGCTTTCTTTCATACCTGATAATATTTGATTGGGTGCATACATTGTGAATTTTACCTTTTTATGTGCCAGATATTTTTGTCCTCATAAACATCCTTGAGCTTTATTGTGAAATATAGCTTAGTTACTTAAAAACTATTTGATTCTTTTGAATCTTCCCTTTATATTTTGTTAATTATTCCCCACTATTAAAGAAAGACCTTCTTGACTTCTCTACCAATGCCCTGTAAGTTTTTCCATTTAGGCTGGTGGAAAGAGGTACTATTCCCAGCTCTGCATGAGTATAGAGGCAATGTTCCCTTTTTTCTCCAGCCTCAAGTTGTTTTTTCACATGCATATACTGATCACTTCATGATTGAATACTTGAGAGGGATCTTCTGTAAATTTCAAGGGTTTTTCTTCATGCAGCTCTCTGGTACTCTGTCAAGGCTGTCGGTTTTCTTGAACTAACTACTCATCTTTTCAACTCAGAGAGTCAGCTGGTTTTTACCTGAATTCCCTCTCCCTCAGCTGGAGCCTGAAACTCTCTCAAGGCACTAAGCTTAGGAAATCATACAGCTTATCTCATTTGTTTCTTGTCTTTCATGGGTAATCTTTTGTAACTTAATTTTCCCATATAGTTGTCTCTCTTTTTTTTTTTGGTCATTTTCAAGGTTGTTTTTTACTTGAGTAGAAGTCCAGATCCTGTTACTTCATCATATTAGATTTTAATTTAGATGTGAATATAGTGTCTTATATTTTCTTCCATGTTCTTTACCATTATGCTATACTACATCATCGCAGCTTTTCTCTTATGGGGAATTATAAAGGATATAAAATATACAAGGGGTACTAAGGATGTAGATGGTGAGCTCACATCGCACTGAAGGAATAGAGAAAGTTGACAGCTGTAAGGAGAGGTGAGGGAAAGAAAAGTGGTAGAAGTCTAAAGGCTGGATATGCCACTGAAGAGAGGGAGCCAGAAATCCAATGAGGGATGAACAGACAGTTGCCAAGCAAATATCCACAGCCAAGTTGTAGTTGGACAGAACAAACCTCTGGTAAGCCAAGCTTTATGGCTCCAGCAAACACTGTAGTATAGAAGCAGGAACAGAGCAGAGAAAGTAAAATGTGAGGATAATGTCGGGCTCGGTACTGGAATGCAAAGAGAGGGGTGGGTCAGGGTGAGAGAAGATGTCGACAATAGAATAACAAAATAATTCAGGTAGCTGGGTTGGCAACAAAAAATACCATTTGGCCATAAGAGGACTCACTTACTACTTTAGGAAAACAATATTCTAAAATATCAATATGCATGGAAAACAATTTTTGTGCTTGAGAGGAAGCAATGCAAGAGACGACAGGTGAGGATAGTTTAATTTTGGACAGTACCGAGGGAACTCACGGATAGCACTTTATTCTGTTATTTGTGGCACATGGCTGATTAGAAGTGGAAATGAAGGTTAATAGAGGCAGAGAGTAACTGACCATGAGATCAGGTGTCTGAAAGATAGTAAATGCATTGAAAGGAATGATATTTTTGAGCCAGATGCTGTAGAATTCCAGGCAGAGTGACACTACCAGGAGGGAGCTAGTGTGGATGCTTCTCCAGTGCTGAAGAGCAGAGGGAAGATGGTGGGGAAGTGAGGAGTTCCCAGGCCAAATCCTATGTGTGATCTTTCTGGCCCAACCATGTGCAATTACAAAGCTTTTCCTTGCAGGCCTCATAGGAGGAAGCTGCCTTCCCCATACCAGACTTGGTGCATAGCCTGTGCATTGCAGTCCTGGAGGGAGTTATAGTCAAGGACTCAAGCCCCGCTGTCCCTGGGCCAGCCAGACATGCTCATATACATATCTGTACTCCTAATTCAGGCACCTCCATTCAGTTCAGAGGCTTCCTTATTGAGGGCCTTGGCGGAGGTACTTTTCTCCACTTAACTTAGTACCTTTCCGTTCCCATTCCTTACCAGGACCCCCTGCCACTACCACGCACACAGGTCTATAAAAAGGCAGTGACCTTCTGTCCAGGCTCCTCCACAGTAAGAAGATTCCCTCGCCTGTGCTAATCCACCTGACTTGCCTGGTGCATTCCACAGAAAGAAATGGAAGGGCTTCCTTGGTGGCACAGTGGTTGGGAGTCCGCCTGCCGATGCAGGGGACGCAGGTTCGTGCCCCGGTCC
>NW_006771099.1:0-1085 GCF_000442215.2 Lipotes vexillifer
CCGCGTCTCCTGCATCGGCAGGCGGACTCTCAAGCACTGCGCCACCAGGGAAGCCCAGGGCTTCTTAAACTTTAATGATTTGCAGATCACCTGGGGATCTTGTTAAGGTGCAAATTCTGCTTTGGGAGGTCTTGGGAGTGGGGTGCTTTGAGTCTGCTTTTCTCACCAGCTCTAGGAGGGGCAGTTGTTGTGGCTGTGCCCTCCAGGCACTGGGAGGTCTCTCCATCTTGATGGTGTGAACGTAAGTTAGGGTATGTAATGGGTGCCCATTGGTGATTGGATATATCACTCTTCAAAAGTTATCTGTTGTTTCTTTCCTTGTTCAGTGTAGGAGGCTGGGAAGTACTAAACCTAACATTCTTTATGTAAATGGGTCCAAAGCATGACTTCAAGGATCGACTTCTCCAAAATGTTTCTGCAATATTTTGGAAAGAGTTACGTTTACTGTAGACAGTAATTTGCTGTCCATCTGTCACCAAGTTAAAACATTTAGGGTTTTTATGTTGATTACCGCATAATACTTATGGCATTTTTCAGAATTACATAATGACTATAACATAAAATTTCAGTATGATCCTTTTATGAACAAGGATAACAATTACTGTATTTACTTTTTCTGAATTATGGTAAGAGAAGAGCAGGCAAGGAATGATACTTCTGGGTTGGGGTGCCGATTATACTGGGCTCTGTGCTGGGTGCTTTGCAACACAATCTCAATTCGTCTCATGTTTAATAATCCTGTGAGGTACATGCCATATCTGTTTTGCACATGGAATAAAATATTCTGAGCCACTTTTCTGTCTCCCAGGAAATTATTCAAGATGACACATGTTAGAAAGTGGCAGACTTGACTTAAAACCCATCCATGTCTGTCTCCAAGGTCTGTATTTTTTCTACTACACCATTTTGTCTGTAATATACCAGGATTCAGCATAAGATGGGGAAGTGCATAATACCCAATTTTCTGTGTATGGACCAGGTTTTACCCCCATTTTCAAAATTTATAGAATAGATAACTTGGAGAGTGAGTCTAATTTCCCAGGAGTATTTTTTGTTGTACAGAAGGATTTGCTGCTTACACCCTT
>NW_006771100.1:0-1097 GCF_000442215.2 Lipotes vexillifer
GAATCTGAAAAAGAATGGATGTATGTATATGTATAACTGAACCACTTTGCTGTACACCTGAAAATAATACATTATAAATCAATTATATTCTAATATAAAATAAAAATTAAATTCAAAAAGTATTTAACAACAACCAACTATAACATCTTGGGTGTCAGAGTTGAGTCCTAGAGACTTCTTGTTGTCCCATCTGTTAAACCTTTATTTGCTAGATCACAGGGAAGTCCAGGAGATCCTGCTGGAGGGGCAGGAATGGACAGTTTGTGAGCAGGGCATGCATGGGACTCAGGAGAGCAGCAATTTGCCAGGATCTCCATACACTGAGTGTATGCCAACTGTACATGACTCTAAATGTTTTGAGCTGCCAGTGGGAAATGGTGAAAATAAATGTATCTCATAGAACCACATACATCTCCAAAATCAGAACCATGTTTGAACATTCAATTCTTACCTGGAATCAGTCATGAGCCTCATCATTTCTTAGTTCAGTTCAGTTTGCTGCACTTGACAGCTCACTTTCATGTTAGTTTTAGTTTTCCAATTAGATTGTAATGTCCTTGAGGGCAGGTACTCCCATAGTGCTTAAATCAGTGCCTGGCAAATGGACTTTAAAACTTTGGGTCAACTGTTTAAATTAAAAAAATCCACATAGCTATATTAGAAATCTATACACATCTCCTTGGTAATTTACAAGGAATATAGCAGTTATCAGCTCTCTGTTTTGACATTTTTGTCATCGACACTATTTTATTAAAAAATATGGGTACGGAGTTAAGGCCCCAAAATGACTTTTCGCACAAATAAAGAATTTCAGTTTTATTTTTAAGTAAACTCTAACTCAACAAAGAGTAACATTTTTTCAAGACCATTTCACCTCACTCAATTTTTTAATAATTCCCATCACTGTGCAACTTAACTAAAATGATTCTACCAGGAGGAGAAAGGATCTTTGCATGGTGTATTTTTATTTTCATTTAAAAATTTTTTTTTATTTTTATTTTTTTTTGCGGTACGCGGGCCTCTCACTGCTGTGGCCCTCCCGTTGCGGAGCACAGGCTCCGGACGCGCAGGCTCAGCGGCCACGGCTCACGGGCCCA
>NW_006771101.1:0-218 GCF_000442215.2 Lipotes vexillifer
CTGGCAATGAGAGGCAAGGCCAGTATTCCTCTGCCACTTCACTTAGAGAGGTGCAGCAAAGGGCTGAGGTCACGTCGCATGTGGAGGTACAAGGCCTCAATTGGAGGCCCAAATGCCTCCGAAGTCCTCAGTATTTACAAGTGCCCGCAGGCGGTCAACCTGGCTTTCAGAGCACAGCATCCTGAGGTTACTGGTGGACGAGATCAAACTTCTGGACG
>NW_006771102.1:0-222 GCF_000442215.2 Lipotes vexillifer
TGGTGGGAAATTAGAGTTCAATGTGCCCGTCCAAACACCTACAGCTAGTCTCTCGTTGTTTCTGCCCATTCCTGTCCATCTTATGCAGAAATTGCAAAGTATGCCATACAGGAGGTTAAAGGCACTGACCCTACAGGTGTGGAGAGTGTCAGTAAAGCGTCTTGAACGGCCAAATCGAGTTCCAGGGCACATAAACTGAGATGCATTTTAGGAACGTTGCCC
>NW_006771103.1:0-1133 GCF_000442215.2 Lipotes vexillifer
CCAAAAGAAAGCTGGAGTAGCAATTCTCATATCAGACAAAATAGACTTTAAAATAAAAACTATCAGAAGAGACAAAGAAGGACACTACATAATGATTAAGGGTTCGATCCAAGAAGAAGATATAACAACTGTAAATATTTATACACCCAACATAGGAGCACCTCAATACATAAGGCAAAAACTAGCAGCCATAAAAGGGGAAATCGACAGTAACACATTCATAGTAGGGGACTTCAACACCCCACTTTCACCAATGGACAGATCATCCAAAATGAAAATAAATAAGGAAACACAAGCTTTAAATGATACATTAAACAGGATGAACTTAATTGATATTTATAGGACACACCATCCAAGAACAACAGAACACACATTTTTCTCAAGTGCTCATGGAACATTCTCCAGGATAGATCATATCTTGGGTCACAAATCAAGCCTTGGTAAATTTAAGAAAATTGAAATTGTATCAAGTGTCTTTTCCGACCACAACGCCATGAGACTAGATATCAATTATAGGAAAAGAGCAGTAAAAAATACAAACACATGGAGGCTAAACAATACACTACTTAATAACGAAGTGATCACTGAAGAAATCAAAGAGGAAATTAAAAAATACCTAGAAACAAATGACAATGGAGATACAACGACCCAAAACCTATGGGATGCAGCAAAAGCAGTTCTAAGAGGGAAGTTTATAGCAATACAAGCCCACCTTAAGAAGCAGGAAACATCTCGAATAAACAACCTAACCTTGCACCTCAAGCAATTAGAGAAAGAAGAACAAAAAAACCCCAGAGTTAGCAGAAGGAAAGAAATCATAAAAATCAGATCAGAAATAAATGAAAAAGAAATGAAGGAAACAATAGCAAAGATCAATAAAACTAAAAGCTGGTTCTTTGAGAAGATAAACAAAATAGATATACCATTACCCAGACTCATCAAGAAAAAAAGGGGAAGACTCAAATCAATAGAATCAGAAATGAAAAAGGAGAAGTAACAACTGACACTGCAAAAAAAAAAAAAAACATGAGGGATTACTACAAGCAACTCTATGCCGATAAAATGGACAGTCTGGAAGAGATGGACAAATTCTTAGAAATGCACAAACTGCCAAGACTGAATCAGGAAGAAAT
>NW_006771104.1:0-297 GCF_000442215.2 Lipotes vexillifer
GCCATTCTTACCTGTGTGTGGTGATACCTCATTGTAATTTTGATTTGCATTTCTCTAATGATCGGTGATGTTGAGCATTCGTTCATGTGTTTGTTGGCAATCTGTATATCTTCTTTAGAGAAATGTCTAGTTAGGTCTTCTGCCCACTTATGGATTGGGTTGTTTGTTTTTTTGCCATTGATCTGCATGGGCTGCTTGTAAAGTTTGGAGATTAATCCTTTGTCAGTTGCTCCATTGGCAAATATTTTCTCCCATTCTGAGGGTTGTCTTTTCGTCTTGTTTACGTTTTCCTTTGCT
>NW_006771106.1:0-275 GCF_000442215.2 Lipotes vexillifer
AGTAGTTGTGGCACATGGGCTCAGTAGTTGTGGCTCGCGGGATCTAGAGCACAGGCTCAGTAGCTGTGGCGCACAGGCTTAGTTGCTTCGCGGCATGTGGGATCTTCCGGACCAGGGATGAAACCGGTGTCCCCTGCGTTGGCAGACAGATTCTTAACCACTGCCTCATCAAGGAAACCGTACTCTGGGTATTTTTACGTTTTGAAGGCCATTGTATAAACTTGCTCTTTTCTGTTTGAAATCTATGCTATTTTTATAATTGTTGATATTTCCTC
>NW_006771107.1:0-990 GCF_000442215.2 Lipotes vexillifer
GGGCTTCCCTGGTGGCGCAGTGATTGGGAGTCTGCCTGCCGATGCAGGCGACACGGGTTCATGTCCCGGTCCGGGAGGATCCCACATGCCGCGGAGCGCCTGGGCCCGTGGGCCATGGCCGCTGCGCCTGCGCATCCGGAGCCTGTGCTCCGCAGGGGGGAGAGGCCACAACAGTGAGAGGCCCGCGTACTGCAAAAAAAAAAATAAAATAAAATAAAATAAAGCTCTTTTTTTTCATATCAAATATACTATCCTCCTACTCAAGATGGTTTATATACACACATTTTTAGAATGTTTCTCCCTCAATGTTTGATTGGAATAAATGAGTACATATAAAAATAAAATTTAATTTATTTCACCACTTTAAAACTAGGAGGAGGGCTACCAGCAGACTAGAGCAGTAAAGAATTAATGGGCCCAATGAAACCAGTGAGAAAGAAAAGACATAAAAATACGTTCACATTTAGTAAAGTCAGGAAATAGTATCAAGAAATGGAGCAGCAGAGTGTGAGAGCCTGCGGGGAGGCAGCCATGCACCACTGGTCAGCAGACAAGGGAAGGGGCAAAGTGAAAAGTGCGTCCAGTCTTGTGGCAAGACAGAGATGGGGAGATTTCCCTGGATTGTCCCTACCGGCCTAATGTAATTATGGGTGTCCTTACGGTGGAAGGAGAAAGGACAGGAGAGTCAGGGGAGAGGTGATGACAAAGGCAGAGTCACGTGACCCTAAACTTGGTGTGTCCTCCAGAAACTGGAAAGGGTAAAAGACACTTTCTCCCTCGGCCCGCAGAAGGAATTCCCTCTGCCAACACCTTGGTTTTAGCTCCTTGAAACCCATTTCAGACTTCTGATCTCCGGAACTGTAAAATAGTAAGAGATAACAAATTTGCCTTGTTTTAAAACACTAAATATGCAGTAATTTTGTATAGCACCAGTAAGAAACTAACACAAATCTCAAAAAAAAAAAAAAAAAAAAGGGAGCGAGAGCGGAA
>NW_006771108.1:0-427 GCF_000442215.2 Lipotes vexillifer
AGTATATCCAGTGACAAACAAACAAGCAAAAAGAATCAGAGAGAAAGAAATCAGAAAACTTGAATACAGAGGGAGGAAACAATTTAAATTGATACAAAGGTCCACAATTTAATCCAGTTGGAAATCTAGAATTTGCTAAAAGAATTTATACCCTGGTGAGACCTTTGTCCTTGGCAGACAGCTGTCTTCTCACTGTGTCCTCATATGGCCTTTTCTTTGTTCAGTGTGGGGAGTGAGAGAGCTCTGTGGCGTCTGTTCCTCTTCTTGTAAGGATACCCCCCTATTGGATTAGAGCTCCAAGCTTATGACCTTGTTTAACCTTGAAGATCATATCTTCAAATATAGTCACATTGGGGGTTAGGGCTTCAACATACCAATTTGAGGGGAACAGAATTCAGTCCATAACATCTTTTTTTGTTTTTTTTTT
>NW_006771110.1:0-973 GCF_000442215.2 Lipotes vexillifer
CCGGAGCCTGTGCTCCGCAACCGGAGAGGCCACAACGGTGAGAGGCCCGCGTACCGCAAAAAAAGAAAAAACATGCTAACATGAGTTTTTCTTCTCTCAGTGCAGATGGTGATAATTACTGGGAAAATTAGCTACTTATTGCTAATGCAAACAGTGATAGAATCTCAAGGCATCTTAGCAAAGACACTGCGCTATTCCCTGTGGGTTGCTGGTGCCTTGGGCTGCAGAGAAGGGGGTGAGACCTGTCTGTAAGTCTCCCTCCCCCACGAAGTCCTGCCCCCAAATCAGGCATGATTGTACCCCACAAAGGTTCATATTCATAAGCAGAGAACTTTCCCTCCCAGGATCTGGGGTATCTAGGAATCCTCTTTCCTCCAAACCATCAGACTGTGAAATCAGAATCTAAGGGATTCAACCGCCCCATTTCCTGTCCTACCCTTGGGGTGAGAGGTCGCCAGTGTCCTGAGTGGCTATAAAGTGTATGACTCAGTTGCCTGCTTTGTAATCACCCCATGAGGGGCCACAGCACATGGGACTCACTGCCTTCTAAGACAGATTGTATTTTGGGAGGCCTCAGTGCAGAAAGCTCCTGAGTGGAGACGAGACACCACTCCTGCCTCCATCTCAAGAAAAGACTCCTCAGGGGTCACAGGAAGTGATGACATTTTTTCCTTGGAACCAATCTTGAGGAAAGAGTAGGATTCATTGCAAAGAGGATTGCTCCATCCATTATTCACATTAAAAAACTACCTTTCAGTTTCCAAGACTGTCTTCAGATAAACTCCTTTCCCTCTGCCCTCTCCACTTGCTCTCACTAAGCAAACTTCATATGTGGGACTTCCTTTTCATGCAAGGAAGCAAATGGCTGAACAGGGACAAAACATTTTTTTTTTTTGCCGTAGGCAGGCCCCTCAGTGTTGTGGCCTCTCCTGTTGCGGAGCACAGGCTCCGGACGCGCAGGCTCAGCGGCCAT
>NW_006771111.1:0-246 GCF_000442215.2 Lipotes vexillifer
AAATCTCTTGCATTCCTATACACTAATGATGAAAAATGTGAAAGAGAAATTAAGAAAACACTCTCATTTACCATTGTAACAAAAAGAATAAAATACCTAGGAATAAACCTACCTAAGGAGACAAATGACCTGTATGCAAAGAGCTGTAAGACACTGAAGAAAAAAATTAAAGATGATACAAACAATGGAGAGATATACCATGTTCTTGGATTGGAAGAATCAACATTGTGAAAATGACTATACTAC
>NW_006771112.1:0-308 GCF_000442215.2 Lipotes vexillifer
TGTTTTCCTCTAAGAGTTTTATAGTGTCCGGTCTTACATTTAGGTCTGTAATCCTTTATGAGTTTATTTTTGTGTATGGTGTTAGGGAGTGCTCTAATTTCATTCTTTTACATGTGTCTGTCCCAGCACCACTTATTGAAGAGACTGTCTTTTCTCCATTGTACAGCCTTGCTTCCTTTGTCATAGATTAGTTGACCATAATTGTGTGGGTTTATCTCTAGGCTTTCTATCTTGTTCCATTAATGTATGTTTCTGTTTTTGTGCCAGTACTATATTGTCTTGATTACTGTAGCTTTGTAGTATAGTCT
>NW_006771113.1:0-269 GCF_000442215.2 Lipotes vexillifer
GCACCCACGGCTCGCTCCCCGCCGCCCGGCCCCGACCCCGGCGCGCGTCCTCAGCCGCCTCGGTTACCCGGCGCAGCGCGGCCTTCGGGCTTCCCGCTCCGGCGGCTCCCTCCCCGGCTCTGAGCGGCGGCGCCCTCCCCCGCTCGGCCGGGCACAGCCGCAGCTCCCTCCCGCGGCGGCAGCGGCTCCTCCTCCGGGCGCGGCGGCGGCGGCGGCGGCGGCGCTGGGGCGGCGGCTGCTGCTGCTGCTGTGGCGGCGGCGGCTGTGGC
>NW_006771114.1:0-2242 GCF_000442215.2 Lipotes vexillifer
CATTGCGGAGCACAGGCTCCGGATGCGCAGGCTCAGCGGCCATGGCTCACGGGCCCAGCCACTACGCACCGCACCGGACCGGGGCACGAACCCGTGTCCCCTTCATCGGAAGGTGGACTCTCAACCACTGTGCCACCAGGGAAGCCCACAATGCAACATTTTTTAAAACCTCTAATGACTCACATTTTCTCTCTCTAATTAAAACAGAATACCCTGTGGAATATCTTTGCATCATTTACCCGGTTTCATTAATTCTGGCTGCTGAAGTTAATTTAAATTCACTCTGGTAAAATGAGAGCTCAGTATAAGCTTTTAGCATACTCAGTGAGACTTACAAATAGTCATCTGCTAGGTGGTAAACAGTAAACAGTCTTGTTTATTCCAAATAATCTTAGCCAATAAATGTTATTTATGCTCCATTTAAGAATAAAGATGTTAATCTGAGATCACAGAACGATCTTTTTGTTAAAGCTAAAAGCAATGCTGCTTTGATTAGTTGCAAATGCAAATATTACCCAACTTCTTTCTCCTTCTTTGATAGTTGTATAGAAATAAAACTAAATATAAGAATGTAAGCCAAACCCACTACAAATGAAACTGCACTACAGACCCACTATCTTCAGTGATATCTACATAATTTCTATGCTCAAGCCTTCATTCTATCCTCTCTTCCTAAACAGAATTGTTTTGTTTTGTTTTTCTGGTTTTCAGTAACTTTTATTACACAAGAGATTCATATTGTTTATAGAGAAATAATGTAATCAAATAATCCAAAAATAGATTAAAAAGCAACCATAATGCTGCCTCTCAGATATATTATCACTGTATCTATTTTATAGTATAGCTTTCTTATATATATTTTTAACATCTTTATTGCAGTATAATTGATTTACAATGTTGTGTTAGTCTCTGCTGTATAACAGTGCATCAGCTATACGTATGTATATATCCCCATATCCCCTCTTTGCATCTCCCTCCCACCCTCCCTATCCCACCCCTCTAGGTGGTCACAAAGCCCCCGAGCTGATCTCCCTGTGCTATTTGGCTGCTTCCCACTAGCTATCTGTGTTACATTTGGTAGTGTCTATATGTCCGTGCCACTCTCTCACTTCATCCCAGTTTACCCTTCCCCCTCCACATGTCCCTAAACAGAATTTTAAGAAGTTAGCCAAGGTAAAATGAGAAACTGATTTAGACTTAGGTCCCAAATTTACAGCTTCAGTGATTTAGGAAAATCCCTTGACAGCTATACTGAGCCTCAGTTTTCACATTTGTGAAAGGGTGAGGATTAAAAAAACTGATACTTCTGGAAATGCCTGTCATTCTGATTGGATATTTTTAAAATGTTAACAGACATTTAAGTGTATAAATTATAAAAAGAAGATGACAGAAAGGCCTATTATCATTTTATTACCCAGATAAACCCTGGTGGCCCACTGATAGGAGAAGGGTCTTTAAAATGTTAACAGACATTTAAGTGTATAAATTATAAAAAGAAGATGACAGAAAGGCCAATTATCATTTTATTACCCAGATAAACCCTGGTGGCCCACTGATAGGAGAAGGGTCTTCTCTAAGTAGTTTTCTTCATCCTGATTTCTGGACACTTCCTTCTTTAATCTGCTTTTGGAGGCAGCAGGTGACATTTTGGCAAGTTTTATTCAATTTCTTTATGCCTTGATTTTAGGAAAGAAGAATAGTAGCTGTGCTGAGCTCTGCCAGGTCAGACAGAATTTTGGAGTATTCTCTTTCTCTCCCTTGTAGACAGCCACTGTCATTTGGTAAGCCATAAGCCTTCCTTTGCTTTGACTGTGGTTAGTGTGTTTGCTGGATTTCTAAAATATATTTTTAGTGTTTACTTGTTTAGATTGAAAAGATTGGGCTATATTTTTAAAAGTTTATCCCTCCATTTTGGAAGGCCTTTTAAGTTGTGATATTACATGCAAGAGAGCTAACGGAATTCTGGACTCCATATTTTCGTTTTTACCCTTTTTTTTTTTTTCCTCAGACTTTGAACCAACAATGGCTAAGAATGAAAGGAACTCAGACCCGAATATTTTTTCCCTTGTCAAGCACAGAGAATATGGGAAAAAATGAAACTGGGAAATTGTTTTGCTCGTCTTCCTTTCCTCCTTTTTGGTCAGTTACCTTAGTCATCCACGTCACTTTGTATTTCTAACCTGGCTTCAGAAAGACCTGAATTTGATTAACTACACACTGTTGGAGTAGTAGATTGCTAGAA
>NW_006771115.1:0-216 GCF_000442215.2 Lipotes vexillifer
GTGTCACTTAAGGCTTTAAACCCCTCATCTTATAAAATAAAGCCCAAATTCTCAAGTGTGGCTGTTGAAGGAGATCAGAATATGCTACCCCCCAAATATGCCACTTTGGAATAAGGATTATTTTGAATGTAAGGCCACTGAGAATCGTTCTCTGCCCTCCCCTTATCTGCCTAAAAACAGGGCGTAATTTCCCTTTGTGAAGGTGCTTACCCCTGT
>NW_006771116.1:0-547 GCF_000442215.2 Lipotes vexillifer
GAGAAATTAAGGAAACAATCCCATTTACCATCGTAACAAAAAGAATAAAATACCTAGGAATAAGCCTGCCTAAGGAGGCAAAAACTTGTACTCAGAAAACTATAAAACACTGATGAAAGAAATCAAAGATGATATAAACAGGTGGAGAAATATACCACGTTCTTGGATGGGAAGAATCAATATTGTGAAAAATGACTATACTACCTAAAGCAATCTACAGATTCAATACAATCCCTATCAAACTACCAATGGCATTCTTCACAGAATTGAAACAAAAAATTTTACAGTTCGTATGGAAACACAAAAGACCCCGAATAGCCAAACCAATTTTGAGAAAGAAAAACGGAGCTGGAGGAATCAGGTGCCCCAACTTCAAACTATACCACAAAGCTACAGTAATTAAGACAGTATGGTACTGGCTCAAAAACAGAAATATAGATCAATGGTACAGGATAGAAAGCCCACAGATAAACCCATGCACATGTGGTCACCTAATTTATGACAAGGGAGGCAAGAACATACAATGGAGAAAGGACAGCCTCTTCAA
>NW_006771119.1:0-284 GCF_000442215.2 Lipotes vexillifer
AAGAACTACTGATAATTACATTTATTTTTAAATACTGAAAGTTATAGCCAAGTGAGAAACCTTTTGATTAGCAACCATTTGAAAGTGCCTTCTTTAAGGAGTAATCTGAACATACTTACACAAGCTCAAACCGAATCTTTTGTACTGCATTCACCATATATTCTTATTAAGTAGGTATAA
The DNA here is from genome assembly GCF_000442215.2 of Lipotes vexillifer. Lineage (NCBI taxonomy): Eukaryota > Metazoa > Chordata > Mammalia > Artiodactyla > Lipotidae > Lipotes > Lipotes vexillifer. The sequence goes on from NW_006771119.1 coordinate 181, forward strand.
TACTTAAAATCAACGATGAGAATTAGTCTGACCACAAATATCTTTAACAAATAAACTATGTGGCTAAAATATTAGCTATCACAAATACTTTCATGAATAGATTA
>NW_006771120.1:0-2293 GCF_000442215.2 Lipotes vexillifer
AGTTTTTTTTTTTTTTTTTTGTGATACACGGGCCTCTCACTGTTGTGGCCTCTCCCATTGTGGAACACAGGATCCGGATGCGCAGGCTCAGCCGCCATGGCTCATGGGCCCAGCCGCTCCACGGTATGTGGGATCTTCTCAGACCGGAGCATGAACCCGTGTCCCCTGCATCGACAGGGGGACTCTCAACCACTGCGCCACCAGGGAAGTCCCCTCAGATATTTTTTTAATCTAGGAGATTTATTATGTTTTGGCAACAATTCAGAAGATGGTTTCCTAAACATTTGCCATATTATCAGGAGATTTCCATTTCAATGATATGCTATCATACTATATTTAGCCACTGTAGGGAAGGCAGGCTAACAACAGAGTCTGGAATATTTTTTTTTTTTAATTCACTATCAAGTTTATATTCTACCATCTTATAAAATAAAAATAAAAATGAGGCAGAAATTAATATAGATGGTAATTAATACCCAAATGAAATAGCATCTCAATGTGGTAAAGGCAAACAGTGGCAGTTATTACAGTTAACATTTTGGAAAACTGAGTATGTGGTGCTACCTAACACTTTCTATCACAGCGAATTTAAGCAACAATTATAACAATTTATCAAGCATGTGTCGAACTGTTGTATACAATATTCTACGTGCTGTTAAAATGCTATTAAAATGTAGCAGTTCAAAATATTTGGGCTTTTACAAAGCTCCAAATTTTAAAGCTACATTAAAGTAACAATAGAAACCAATTACAATACAGTTGACTAGATTTCCTAAAGCTAAATTGTTGTTTTTACAGAAAGGATGAAGGAATCCCAAAGGTCTTATGCTGAACAAACATGGTCAGGGGTAGTTTTATAGACAAACAAAGAATAAGCAATTTCTGAAGGTAAAGAGTAGCAAGAGAATGAAATAGACAAAATGTCTCATCTTGATTCATGAAAAGATGAAAAGGCATGTCTCTGTTGAGCAACACCTTCCCTAAAGTGACTTTGGAAACAGTTTTTAAATACTGCTGTAATCTTTTTAGTTAACTCTGAAATAGAAAATTCTTAAGGAAGGAATCACAAAACACTGGTGAATACTGTTTTATTGTTTTCACTTAAATATCTATTAAAAAATGAGAAGAAATGGTCAATAGCTGATTCCTTCTTAGTCCTAGCATGTTCCTGAGCAAGGAGCTAACTAAATGCTAGATTTTCTTTTTTTGTTAAAGTCAACATATGAAACCTGGAAACAAATTCTCTATGTTAACTCAAATGGTGAATACATTTTGGTGTTTCTTGACCCACTCTTTCATGCATTTCCTCAAGTGATGATTTTGGGGAGTAAATCGATGGTCATGCTTCTGGGATTAATCCAGCAAAGAAGAATTTGTTCTCACATTTGATATATAAAGCATTTTGCTTTCTTCATGGGAACACTTAGTTGTCTTTGCAACTTCAAACATAAACTTTTTGGACTGAGGAGTGGGAAAGGAATTGGGAAGCTTCGTTTTATTTTTTTGTTTTTTTTTTTACATCTTTATTGGAGTATAATTGCTTTAGGGAAGATTCTATTTTAAGAGCTAAGTTTAAAGTACTTAATTTGGAAGGCCAATAAGATGCATTAAGGTGAATGAGGATAAATGTTCCTACCACTTGCAACATTAGGTGTTGCCTTCTAAGGTCTTTTTAAAAACCTAGATATACTCCCTAATTATATACCTGAGAGAGTTCAGAGCCAAAGTAACTCTGAGTCTAAACAAAAGCGAGCCGCCATAGTGAGAAACCAGGCTGTCATGGAGGTTCCATGGAGGCATGGAACCAGGCTTGTCATAAGAACTTGGGCTTGCAGCATAAAGATTTCCTGGTAAGGGACTTAATAGGCCCTAATCCTTGATTGAACCTCGGCCCAATAAATCAAGCATCTCTACACTCTTTGGCTGCGTAACCTAGGGTCAGCCTAAAACAATAAGTTAAAACCAAAACTCTACTGAAATAGCATTTGTTCATTAATCAGTTAGTTGGGAGTGTTGAGAACTTGATTGAATAGAACACAAAGCCAATAAGTTTTAACGGGGGGATGTGAGAAGGATGTGTTACATAAAATGTCTGGAAATCTTAGAGTCATCTTTGACACCTTTATTTCTCTTACATTCCATGTCTAATTCATCAGGAAGTCTTGGTCTATTTTCAAAATATGTCTGGAATCTTACCTCTTCTCACCACATCCACAGCTACCACCCTGGTCCTTGCCACCACCATCGGCAGTAGTCTCCCAACTGGTATTCCTGCTCTCCTCCTTCTTTCCCT
>NW_006771121.1:0-251 GCF_000442215.2 Lipotes vexillifer
AGTGAGAAATGGGAAAGAAGATGGTGGCCAAACATTTTCCAGAGCAGATGAAATGCACCAATCCACAGATTTTAGAAGCCCATTGAATTCTCATCAGGATAGAAAGCAGAAATTCACTCCTAGACGCATCATAATGAGAGTGCAGGACATCAGAAGGAATGAAGGCTTTGTTAAGGATCCAAGTTAGGGATAATGAATCTTGACCTTGGGCAGGAGCAGAAGAAATAAAGACAAGGGGATAGGCCTCTGGA
>NW_006771123.1:0-221 GCF_000442215.2 Lipotes vexillifer
GTGGAATCTTCCCGGACCAGGGCACGAACCCGTGTCCCCTGCATTGGCAGGTGGACTCTCAACTAATGTGCCACCAGGGAAGCCTGATTCTGTCTTTTTGAATTATGGTTTTATCTGGGTATATAGCCAGTAGTGGGATTGCTAGATCATATGGTAAATCTATTTTTAGTTTTTTAAGGAACCTCCATACTGTTTTCCACAGTGGCTGTATCAATTTACAT
>NW_006771124.1:0-2037 GCF_000442215.2 Lipotes vexillifer
GCCCCGGGCCCCAGCCGCTCCGCAGCATGTGGGATCTTCCCGGACCGGGGCACGAACCCATGTGCCCTGCATCAGCAAGGGGACTCTCAACCACTGCGCCACCTGGGAAGCCCTAGGCGGAACCGTTTTTTAGGGAGGAAGCAGATGTGGATGTGCCTCCTCCGCCGGCTCTCCGGTCTTGAGGCACTCGCTAGCCACTCCGAGTCAGTTTCCGGGCCTAATACAGTGGGAGGGCGAGGAGTCCCTGCCGTCCTCACCGAGTGCGCGGCGGCCTCAGAACAGTGGCCGCCAACACTACGGCGGCCTCTCTGGGGACCCACAGGCGCGGGTAAGCGTACAAGGACCAGACTCGAACCAGCCACTGCAGCAGCTGCCGCTGACCGGGATAGGGGCCTGAACCCCGCCCCTCCCTCAAGCTCTGCCGCCTTTCGCACCGACCAAGCGCCAACCGCGCTCCAGTGCCCGCCGCACCCCGACTGAGGCTGCGCGCAGGGCGGCGCATGCGCCAGAGCGCCTGTCGACCCCGAAGGTGTTACCCCCGACCGGCTTCGCGGCTGGAGCCCCGCCCCGGAGCTGGGGGTGGGACCTGAGGCACTTTGATCGCAGCCAGGGAGCCGGTGTGAGGCGGTTGCTGCGCTAGCCCAGACGCTGACGCGGGTGGAAGAGAAGACCAGGGAAGAGACCCGCAGTGCAAACTTTGAAAACAAACCTGGTGGTAGCAGGGCTTCTCCCAGGAAGGCACAGCAGCCCAGTGCTGGTGGTGTTGGCGGTAGTAGTAATCATGATAAAGTGTGATGATGCCAGCTTCTCAAAATTACTTGTGAGAAATGGAATATTGCCTGCCATGTCAGTAAACAAAGGATGTCACAGTCATCAACGATTGCAGCCACCTCCGAGGGTGAGCCGGTGAGCCCTGAGGGAACTTAGAAAGGAAACGAAGAATACCTGCCATCTAGCAGCCATCGGATTACAGCCACTCCCCACAGTGAGACCTGAGGAAACTCGAAAACACAGCATACTGGCCCCAGATCGCTGAGGTGCGTATCAAAGGAATGGTTTCAGTGAGCCCAGACTCTTGCATCTTCCCATACGTAGACAAGCGCTAAATTCCTTAACTTGAGATACCTAGTTTTTTTTTATTATTATTAACGATAATCTTTTGTTCCAACTACCTGCCCTTTGTTGCAAAACTCCTATATATCCTGGCTTCCCCCTCGCCTCCTCAGAGCAGTTTTCTCAGGGTTACTTGAGATGCTACCTCCCCGGCTTGAAGTCCTAAGAATGTCAGCCTCATAAAACATAACTCTCAACTTTTACGTTGTGCATTCTTTTTCAGTTGACACTTGCAATACACAAAATTGTTAGATGAGTAAAAATACACACAAACTGAAAAAAACAGGTTATCACACACAGCCTCATCTCCCTTAGATAACATGCACAACTATTTGACGTTTTACACAAATGGGATATTCAAGCAATATTTCAGTAAACGATATAAACATTTTCTTGGTCAATATATTTCCCAGTTCTTCCTTATCAAAAATTTCAAACAAATAGAAAATTTGAAAGATTCAGTGAGCAGACATATCTCATCTAGAGTCAATAGCTGATTTTGCCATATTTGCTTTATCTAGATGTGTCTTTACTTGTGATGAAACTTCAGCCCTGAGTGTGTCATCATGTATCTTCTAAGAGTAAGGACATTCTCCTACATAATCACAATACCATTATCACACCTATAAAATTTAACCATAAAAAGCATCTAATATTCAAGTCCATGGACTTCCCTGGTGGCGCAGTGGTTAAGAATCAGCCTGCCAATGCAAGGGACACGAGCCCTGGTTTGGAAAGATCCCACATGCCGTGGAGCAACTAAGCCCGTGAGCCACAACTACTGAAGCCTGCGCACCCTAGCGCCTGTGCACCACAACTACTGAGCCCATGTGCTGCAACTGCTGAGCCCACATGCCACAGCTACTGAAGCCCACGCACCTAGAGCCCGTGCTCCGCAACGAGAAGCCACCGCAATGAGAAGCC
>NW_006771125.1:0-1424 GCF_000442215.2 Lipotes vexillifer
CTGGGAGGATCCCACATGCTGCGGAGCGGCTGGGCCCCTGAGCCATGGCCGCTGGGCCTGCGCGTCCGGAGCTTGTGCTTCGCAATGGGAGAGGCCACAACGGTGAGAGGCCTGCATATCGCAAAAAAAATAAAAATAAAAATAAATAAATAAATAAATAAGAACGATACAAAACTGCATAAACATATAATCTCAAATAGGTAAAAACACAGGGAAAACATCTAGGAGAATTTATTAAAATTATCCCTAGAGATTAGTTATAGGCAATTATAATTGCCTTCTTTATACTTTACTGTAATTTAAATTTCCTATAAAGGGCATGATTTCATCTTATTTAAGGAAAAAACGATTTAATAATTAAAAATAAACAATATTGGAAGCCAGAAAAATATAAGGTTGCATGTATCACAGTGCCTCATTCAAAATAGGTACATAATAAATGTTTGAGAAAAGGACAAAGGTAGGAATAAAGAAGAGAGAGAGGAAAAAATGAAGGACACACTGTTTCACAAAGAAGAGTGATGAATTAAGGGACTCCCCTGTCTTTTGTTTAGTTGATGGTACATATAGAAACAGGGCATTACATTCTAAATTGCTTTATTAAGTAATGCTGCATTTGAGTATTTCCCAAATGTGATAAGTAGCAAAACATTAATACCTTTCTCACTGTACAAGTAACAGGGAGTCAGCCCTCAGATTTTTCTCCCGTTCCACAACATCAGAGATACATCTGTTCAGAGAAGCTGGATGAGCGCAGGGTGCTGCTATTCAAGAAAAAGAGGCAACCTCTTGCCTCTGGCCATCACATGGAGATCTGCCACTCTCCTTGGGGCACCCAAAAGTCCACCCAAAAGTCCATTGCCCCATCAGTCGACATCCTAAGAGAATCTTATTTGTTGGAACTGACAGAACAAGGAGAAAGTGGGCAGTGTTGAATTTACATTGATTGAAAAACTGAAATTAATTTGTGCCCTCCTGAATCGTTTGGTGTTTGCACATACAATGGTGCTCCTTGGGGAAATAATCGCCCTTACAGGAGGTCCTTGCTGAGACCAGATGGACTGGAGTTCTTGTTCTTTGTTTCACAGATTTAGAATTTCCTGGCTCTGGATTATCTTTAAAATCAAGGGGAAAAATGAATTAAAATACCCGACTCATTCTATTAGAAGAAAAATTCATCTCATAGGTTGTGTACTTAAAAGCATGTACCTCAGAAATTACTATATTCTTAAAAACATGTGTTCTTAAAACTCTGGGGTTTGCTTTTGTTTATACCAATAATTCTCAAAGTATGGAAGTGACCCTTGAAATCTTTTCAGACAGTCAAAACTATCCAGTCTAGGGCTTCCCTGGTGGCGCACTGGTTGAGAGTCCGCCTGCCAACGCAGGGGACACGGGTTCGTGCCCCGGTCCGGGAAGATCCC
>NW_006771126.1:0-2306 GCF_000442215.2 Lipotes vexillifer
GAACCTGTGTCCCCTGCATTGGCAGGCAGACTCTCAACCACTGCACCACCAGGGAAGCCCCCAAATATTTTTTAAGTCCCTTTCTTTTTCTCTTCTTCTTCTGGGACCCCTATTATTCGAATGTTGGTGCATTTAATGTTGTCCCAGAAGTCTCTGAGACTGTCCTCTATTCTTTTCATTCTTTTTTCTTTATTCTGCTCTGCAGTTGTTATTTCCAATATTTTACCTTCCAGGTCACTTATCCATTCTTCTGCCTCACTTATTCTCTTATTGATCCCTTGTAGAGAATTTTTAATTTCATGTATTGTGTTGTTCATCACTGTTTGTTTGCTCTTTCGTTCTTCTAGGTCTTTGTTAAAACTTTCTTGTTTTTTCTCCCTTCTATTTTCAAGATTTTGGATCATCTGTACTAACATTATTCTGAATTCTTTTTCATGAAGACTGCCTATTTCCTCTTCATTTGTTAGGTCTGGTGGGTTTTTGCCTTGCTCCTTCATCTGCTGTGTGTTCCTCTATCTTCTCTTTTGGCTTAACTTACCGTGTTTGGCGTCTCTTTTTACAGGCTGCAGGTTCATAGTTCTTGCTGTTTTTGGTGTCTGTCCCCAGTGGCTAAGATTGGTTCAGTGCATTGTGTTGGCTTCCTAGTGGAGGGGACTAGTGCCTGTGTTTTGGTGGATGAGGCTGCATCTTGCCTTCGTGGTGGGCAAGTCCACGTCTTGTGGTGTGTTTTGGGGTGTCTATGGCCCTATTATGATTTTAGGCAGCCTCTCTGCTAATGGATGGGATTGTGTTCCTGTCTTGCTAGTTGTTTGTCATAGGGTGTCCAGCACTGTAGCTTGCTGGATGTTGAGTGGAGCTAGGTCTTGGCGTTGAGATGGAGATATCTGGGAGTTTTTCGCCATTTGATATTACATGGGGCTGGGAGGTCTCTTGTGGACCAGTGTCCTGAACTTGGCTCTTCCACCTCAGCGGCACAGCCCTGCTGCCTTGTTGTAGCACCAAGAGCCTGTCATCCACATGGCTCAGAATAAAAGGGAGAAAAGAAAGAAAGAGAGAAAGAAAGAAAGAAAGAAAGAAAGGAGGAAGGAAAGAAAGAAAGAGGAAGATAAGTAAAATAAAATTATTAAAATAAATAATAATTATTAAAAATTTTTTAAGTAATAAAAAAATTAAAGAAAATTTTAAAATAAGAAAGAAAGAAGAGAGTAACCAAACCAAGAAACAAATCCACCAATGATAACAAGTGCTAAAAAGTATACTAAAAAAAATAATAATACGGACAGACAGAACCCTAGGACAAATGGTAAAAGCAAAGCTATACAGACAAAAATCACACACAGAAGCATACACATACACACTCACAAAAAGACAAAAAGGGAAAAAAATTATATATATATATATATATATAAAATCATTGCTCCCAAAGTCCACCTCCTCAATTTGAGATGATTAGTTGTCTATTCAGGTATTCCACAGATGCAGGGTAGCTCAAGTTGATTGTGGAGCTTTAATCCACTGCTCCTGAGGCTGCTGGGAGATATTTCCCTTTCTCTTCTGTGTTTGCACAGCTCCTGGGGTTCATCTTTGGATTTGGCCCCGCCTCTGCGTGTACGTTGTCTGAGCGCGTCTGCTCTTCGCTCAGACAGGACAGGGTTAAAGGAGCAGCTGCTTCGGGGGCTCTGGCTCCCTCAGGCCAGGGGGAGGGAGGGGTATGGAGTGCGGGGCGAGCCTGCTGCAGCAGAGGTCAGCGTGACGTTGCACCAGCCTTGGGCATGCCGTGTGTTCTCCCGGGGAAGTTGTCCCTGGATCACGGGACCATGGCAGTGGCGGGCTGCACAGGCTCCCAGAAAGGGAGGTGTGGATAGTGACCTGTGCTTGCACACAGGCTTCTTGGTGGCTGCAGCAGCAGCCTTAGCATCTCATTCACATCTTTGGGGTCCGTGCTGATAGCCATGGCTCGCGCCTGTCTCTGGAGCTCCTTTAAGCAGTGCTCTTAATACCCTCTCCCAGCACACCAGGAAACAAAGAGGCAAGAAAAAGTCTGTTGCCTCTTCTGAAGCTCCAGACTTTTTCCGGAACTCCCTCCCAGCTAGCTCTGGCACACTAGCCCCTTCTGGCTGTATTCACGCCGCCAACCACAGTCCTCTCCCTGGGATCTGACCAAAGCCAGAGTCTCATCTCCCAGCCCACACCTGTCCCGGCGATTGAGCAGACAAGCTTCTCGGGCTGGTGAGTTCTGGTCAGCACTGATCCTCTGTGTGGGAATCTCTCCGCTTTGCCCTCCGCACCCCTGTTGCTGTGCTCTC
>NW_006771127.1:0-274 GCF_000442215.2 Lipotes vexillifer
CTGATCCTGCCTCCATCCATCTTCCCTGCTATGGCCTTCCATTCTCCCGGTGGCCGATGACAGGCAGATGACATGATGTCGTCAATGGCCCTGTGGAGAGCAGCGCATGCGCACTAGAATGCGTCGATGGAAAATGATGCCGATGTCGTTGCGCTGCTTGAATCATGGTTCCAGTTTGCGGCAGAAGATGCACTGGTCGTTGATCTGGACTCCATCAATACCGAGGCGCGTGGGAATCTCTGCGCTTTCTCTCCACCTCCAGAAATGAACCTGG